>NW_010318306.1:95420-101619 GCF_000700745.2 Antrostomus carolinensis | reverse complement strand
GCTTCCAATCCAGACCATTCTATGATTCTATGTGGAAAAGCTCTAGGTAGAGCCTTGCAAAGCTGGATGAATTGGGGTCCTGTGAGAACACATTTTAAAGCTAACTGTAGATTTTTAGATTCATAGGTCTGAGCTACAGTGAAGTTGGGTCTTTTCCTCCTAAAGTGATCATAGTGAAAACTGAGACACAGAACTTCAAGCAGACCTAAGCCAGGAGAGCTTCTGGATGCTTTTAACACTGAATTAAGGGTGGGAACTGATAGAGAAGGCTAAGAGGAAATGTCAGTTAAGTTTTAAATTAATGAAAGGCATCTGCAAAAGGAAAGTTAATATTTCTTATCACAGTCATAATGACAAGATACGAAGCAATGATCTTTAAACTGTTATGAATGCAATTTAGAAAGTTTAGAAGTCTAATTTCCCTTAAGTGTAATGGTTTAATGCCTACATTTATTTTTTTATATTGGCTTATTAATAAAAAAGAACTGGAAATTGTTGCAAGAGTGCAATATACCCTGAAATGTGATTTAGAATATTTCCATGATTTAAAGACCAGAGTTTTACTTACATCTGTTGTTGAATTGAAAACAGAAACGTGTTGGCGTTTTATGCTATTTCATCTTTTTGATATCTTTGTTAAACTTACAGGTTTGTTTAGTTTTGAATTAGTTGCATACTTAAATTTGTTTTTTAAAGATAAGGATAGATTATTAATCATACTGGATTATTATGTTTACGCTATTTGTGATCAATTTTGTATTTCTTTGTCTCAACTATCGTTGATAATTCTGTTTCGCCAAGGAGATTGTCTTTTACAGGTCTGTGTGAATCAGGAGAGTGATGAATTGCTAATTCTTGTCTCTTATCCATGAATAGCTATGTTTAATCTTTAAACTGCACATGCAGTAATAACATTGCGAAAGATCAGCATATTTCCATACTGGTTTTAAAAGACTGTGTATACATTCCTGAAGCAATATCTATCCTGAAGCAGTTATCTTTAGTAGTATAGCAGAATTCTGTATCTGTGACTTTGACAGGGACAACACTGGGTGATCCATTGTACATTGTAAATTATGAACCAGCTGGATACCTTCTCTTTGTGGTTTACTTACGGGTTTGTGCTTAAATCTATTTTACGAAGCTACTTAATAGAAAGCAGAGACATTTCTACTTAGAAACACTGAACTAGAGTCAAAGAGCATGCAAGAGCAAACAGAATTTTGTATTTCTTCTACTTCTATCCTCACTTATTAGAATAAAATGATTCTTCACCATTGTTGCATGATGTTTTTCTTTTGTGAAATGTCTACGTTTCTCTTGAGTAGACTTAAACATCTCTGCTGAGGAGAAGGAACATCAGATTGCAATTAAAATAATAGCAATCTTCCAACTGAAACATTAATAACTTTTTAAAAATGTTACATTTTATGTTCCAGAACAGGAAGTCATATAACATAACCAAGTTCAACAAACAGTACAGAAAGCATGATGTTTATTATTAGCATCACATCACCATATGACAGTGCCAGGTGGTGATCCACAAATGTCATCACAGTCATCAGAAGCAATGTGAGGAAATTAAAGGTTTAAAAAAGTGCAATTTTATAGCAGTATAAACCAATTCAGACCTTTTATTTTTAGATAACTATAAGATAAATTCCAAAATTAAAAATTATGGTGTCTGAAAAATGTGCTTTTTTGATTATTGGCTGGGTAGGTTCTGCATCCTGTATCTATATTGATTTGCAAGAGCACTAGTGCTGCAAGCAGACCTAGCAGTCATGTGTTCTAGAATTTCCTAAAATAACCCTGTGTTCTAATTTTTCAAGAGATGAGAGGGAAGAAATTTATATAAGAGGATCTAAATTAGAAAATGTAAAACTGTGTTTTAAATATAATTGTTTCAGAATTTCCCAATAATTTTACTCTTTTGTTGAGCTGCAGTTAACTATTTTAATTAATTTCATTTTCAATATAAAAATGCCTATTGACTATTTTTTGATATATGAAAATATATATTCATATTTTTCACTTCTAAAATATAATATGTTGTGAACATGGTGATAATAAACAGAAAGAAAAATTTTGAACTCCTGTGTATCACGCACATACAAAATGAGTAGTTAGAATTTGCCAGTTATGAACTACTAAGAGGGAGAGAGTTCTAGATGTGTATGTCAGTCACTTTGTATTAAGAATATGCTTTTCTTTCTGGGATGTCTCAAATGAGAAGATAGTTAATATCAAATTTTGCCCATTTCCTTTCACACTTTTTACCTTTAAAAAAAATAAAAAATGAGGCATGCTAGAAGTGCATTAAACTAAAGAATATAAAATAGAGATAGGATTAAGGCAGTGCTTTTATCCACCAATGGTGGGTGTGAATATGTTGGGAAAAGAAGCAGTGAGAACAGAAGGTGCTGTGCCACCCCCTCATCTGTTTCGGTCATTGTGCTGTGCCCTTCTGTGACATTTAGTGCTCAGCTCCGTCACTTAGCTAGAGGTTGCATTAAATCTTCAACCGAAAAAAATAAAGCTTGAAGTAATATGTAAAGGTCACACAATTTGTGATTGTGAATAACTGGATAGCTCTTGATTACTCATGAACATATTGGCATATCCTGGAAATTGATGATCTTCTAAGAAGTTATATTTTAGAAAGTAAGGGATCAAAATATATCTGTATTACATCTATTGTATCTAAATCACATAACACAGGAGAGCTACATGGAAACAAAACAATGTCTGAGAACCGATTGTCCTTTCTAGTTGGCAAATGCTTAAGAGTTGTGAAGTTGTTCTGCAGCTTGTGGTGTTTTTTCATGAATGATTCATGAAACCTCATAAGATGAAATGTGCTGAAGTTTTAGGCTCAGTGAATGCTTGAGTGCTGTAAATAGACTAATTTATTTGCATTTGTCTTCACCACCACCACCACCCCCCCCCCCATGCAGTAGCGTCTTCCTGCAAGAAACTGTTTAATATGTTGGATATAATTTCTATCTATTATGTGTTTGGTCGATTTTCTTTTTTTGAAACAAGTAGCAAATCTGTACTCTCTTTGGTTTATAAATACAACTTACCTGTTGTGAATTTGTTATGTAAATTAACACATAATTGAAATTCAAAGATAAAGACAATGCAGATTGATGTTTACTGTATGTGTGTATTTACTTGTATAAGTCTTTTGTAGGAAGATTAGACTAAAATACAAAAAAGTTGAATATTATTATAACGAGTTCTCTTTTTCATTATAAAGGGTTGATCAGCCACATCATATCTGAATACCCTGAACTGAATTTGCCATATAGTTTTGTGAAACTTTTGGAAAAATTCTGGACATCATTACAAGAGTAATTCTACTGTTTAAAAGCATTCCCAGTGCGAGTGTTACTTCTTAAAGGATGTGAAGTTGTAAACATTTGGTTCTTAGAGTCCTTAAAGCAGATATTTTAAGTGTTTGGTACTCTGAACCAACTTGAGAGACATCAAGGTTATTTTTCTCCTTATGCCTTTTTTTTTCCCAGTTTTGAATTCTTACTCATCTGTCCTTAAGCATACACTTTTATTTTCCCTCTTTATCTTTTGAGGAGCTTTTAGAGCTGGCTTTTAAGTTTTTTTAACTCTAGTAACACCTTCCATTCACTGTTGCTGTTAAGAAGTAGATTACAACAGCCAGCTGCTTTGCTCTTAAAGTGTCTCAATGAAGGTGCATGAGTCTAGCCTTAATCTAGAATTTTATTGTAGCACATGAACTTCGTTCACTTTGTCTCATCGGTGACTGTGCAGTCTGATGACACTAGGTAAGCAAACTTTCATTCTGTTCAAGCCAGTTATAAATTCACTCTTTAAAAATGTCCTTGTCTGATGCACAAACAAGTCATAGGTTCTGAAGTAAAAGCTTTATGGAAAGAGCATTAAGCATAGAATGAGAAATCTGGTTTTAGGAGAACAAAGCTTGCAAGGACAGTATTGTAATTAGTTTTGAGGTCACACAGCAGTGTTGCTTATTTGTTCTATGCATGACAATATTTGTTAGAACCAGAACACTTTTGCTTGTACCATGTGATTTTAGCAGTATCAGTAAGCAAAGAACAGTTACTCAATCTCATCTCACTTCATGGTTATCATATTACTTGCAACGAGTGGTGGGTTTTTTTGGCCACTAGCACATGTAGTGAGCCGTAAATGTGACATTTGTGTGACTAAGCACACAAGTGTGTGCATGCTCCACAGCTTTCACCTCCTACTAGGGCTCACCTGCTGGAGTAGCTCCATTAAGTTCCCTAGAAAATAAAATATCTCTGATTTTGCTTCTGAAAACCTCTTGCAATCTTGTCCAGATGTGTAAGTGTGTGTTTTCCCATCACAGTATAATATATTTCTTTAATTTACAGCTCTGCCTAGCAATGCTTATACTATATGTGCTATAAACATGTCACAATGTATTTCTTTGGCTTAATTCTAATATTTACCTTGCTCAGGTAATCCATGAGCCTCTCTCCAGTCCAGTTATAAAGGCAGTTGGATACTGGTATGCCAGAGAGGCAGTACTACTCAAATACCTTTTTTTAAGCATTTCTTAATGAAAAAATATGCTCTATGGTTTCAGTAATTTTATGATACTAGTTTCTCATCAAGATCCATTAGTGTATTTCTTTTAATGTTATTACGTGTGTACAAATTGTGCCCTTTATTCTCCATAGAAACAATGTCTGGGTAGTGGATGTAGAATAATGGCTTGATCAAACAATTTGATGCTGGGTGTGTAGTGCAGTCCATAATACACCACCAAAGTGTGCATATTGTCTTGCATTATACTACTCTGTTAATTTGAATTGGGATCTCTGGGAGCAAGGATGGCATAGGCTTTATCACTGCTGAGCTGAGCACCTTGGTGGTTTTCAAGAAGCAACAATTTTACAGTATTTTTCACATGGTGATCTTTGTAATTTCATGAAAAGGATAAATATATATATATATATATATCTATATATATATATCTCCTTAAGTCTCTACATGCGCAGTTCCAAATGCATGTTTAAGAACAGGAGAGAAATGAAGTTGAGGTCATTTAGCAGTACCCTGGAGTTTGTTTACTTAAGCCGTATAAGCACTGCTGACCTGAGCATCACTGGGCTGTGGCTGGATCAGGGTGACTCTTATTACTGTTCCCATTAAAATACAAAATTAGCAATTAGAATGAATAATTTAAGTACCTTTGCACCCCATTAGACTATGGCATGTAGCTGTAATTTCAACAATCAAGTGTTTTAATATGGGTACTTGCAGATCAACTAATACTTCGTTGCAATGCATATCTATCATTGTATTTGTTGGGAAGATTTTTTGAAGCTTCCTCTGATGTAAATGGGAGTGAATTTGGAAGCAGCCGCAGTGTTTCTGATCACCTTCAGAATCGTGACGTGTTAGCAGATTTACTATCAATGTATAAAAACTAATGAACCACTTTAAACCATGTCATAAACCTGGAATTCTTTTGTACTTAATTAGATGGCTTGAAAAAGAGGAAATTGGACCAAAAAACTATAAAATTAGCTTCATCAAAACAAATTGGAAACAGATGAGCAGCCCACAGTAACTCTGCAATAACAACACTACAATCCTTACAACACTGTGTCCTGGTTCATTTGGATTGCTTATTCAAGATGCTGTTTAATTCTTTCCCCACCTTGTTCATTTCTATATTATAGATGGAACTGCTGGTGATGCTTATGGTCAAGATAGTGTTATGCTCATAGCCTTGTCAGACTGTAATTATTTGGGAAGGTATTTTTTTTCCCATTTCCCAAGTTGTTTTCTTAGGAATAACACAGAAATTTCTGAGTAAAATTACTCAAATATTTTTGAGAATAAGACTGGGCAAAACCACCCTTTTGTACATATTTTAAAAAATCATTTGTAATGAGTTCTGTGAAATTTGGTATGTTAATGATTTGGAGCAAGGATTGAAATTTGGCAGGGAATCAGGAATGTGACATTTGCTGAAAATAACCTGAATTTAACCAACTTCTAAGGCTTCAAAAAACTGTAGTTTGCACATGTGCAGTAAAGGTTTGTTAGCTTGGCAGCTTAAATCTTTTAAGTCTTTTCATCTGTACTGGGCACGTTTGAGACTGGAGCTGAAGAACCTGAGGAGGATTTTCCCTCAATCAGTCCCAGATGGTGGGAACTG
>NW_010318306.1:25859-95387 GCF_000700745.2 Antrostomus carolinensis | reverse complement strand
GCCTTAGCATCACATGGATGCCATGACACTGTCTAACTTGAAATGGATTACTGGGGAACATAGAACTTGGCAGTTTCTAGCTTGAAGTAGATGCCTGTCAAAGCTTACAAAATTAAGCTAACTAAAAAACCATGAAAATCCATTCTATAGCTCACAAAATTTTATTAACAAAGAAATTACAACTTTCTGTTATTAGAACTTCCTAATTGTGTTCTTTGAGGTTTAGAGATCTGATTTGCAAATTGCTAAGCGTTCCTCGTAGCAACAGAAGCAATAGAAACTGTGCTTTGAACGGTGTTTTATGTAATTAAAGTTACTCTGAAAAATCCAGAGGCATTTAAATATGGATCCTCAAATTAAAAGGCACTTTTGATAATAACTTCTGAAGGTGTCAGCTCTCCATTTGCAACATGGATCTACTATCCCCTTACCTCTTAGTAGCTGAGAGGCTACATTAGTATTTGTGAGAAGTATTTTATAAAATCCCATGAGGAAATGAATAATTTTATCATCAAAGTTTGAATAGTGTTTAGTAAGTAGATTATGGAGCTGCTTAGTAGTAAAAAAAATACTGAAAATGCTTAATGACTTCTTGCTTAATGAAAACAATCCATCTGTAAATGGAATTAGCCAGTGATTCAGTGGGAAAATGTGTTCATAACAATATTACAGCACATAAACAAAACCAGGTTTTATGCTGGGGCTTGCTAGCTTTTACGTGATTGACATTTGCCTCTTCAGCATTCTTCCAGCATTGTTTTTGGGTGATGATTTAACAACTATCAAAGCAAGACTTTGATTTTTGTACAAGGGCTTGTTTTTGCTTATTTATGGAGATATGCTTGCATATTTGTAAATTTGATTATTCATTTGAGGAGACTTATGTATATAAATGGGTTGAAAGTCATTCTCCACTAGCAATTTGTTAAAAAGTAATCTACTCTAATTTCATCTTAGGAACTCTGCAAGGAATATTTTTACGTATGAATATTATTTGCAGTTCAAGAAATTAATTATTATGCCTCTTAACATTCTGAACTTGTGTTTTCACTCAGATTTTTTAGACAGTGCTAATGATTCCTGACTTCAGTTCTTGATCTTGCTGTCACCAGAGCCTTTAACATGTTCCAAAGAATGATAATGTTATTTTGGAAGCCGCCTTAATTTCTGCCTTAGTAAACGTAATGGACAGATGATGACACCCTGTAAATATGTTTTGAGCTCTCTGGGTGGCCCAAAGCAGATTGTCCTGCTGACAATGTACTCTGCATACTGATTCCTCTACTGGTAAAGAACTAATTTAAGCAGCTTCTTATTATCCTCTTAGCCACTTTTATGGAGGCCATACATATGTACTATTTTGTCAAAAGGGGATGTAGCAAAATTATTGCAGCACTCTTGGGACCCCTTCTGCTAGAATGCCCCTGATCTCCCCTCCATAAAAATATCACTGCTGTTCAAGTCAGGCACCTCTCTGTGTTTATTACCTTACCAGAATCTTGGAAATTTCTTTTGCTCCTAGTAGAAAAATGACAATAGGATAGATAATAGGAAAAGTCATAAATAGAAAAGCAATTTTGAGATAAATTTTAGATTAGAATCATTAATGAAACAGAAATGTTATTTTCCAAGAGTTTTGATTTCTTCTCTCAGAGGAACTCAGAGTTTTAATTTTCTCCTTTTTTCTTCTGTACTTTGTTTTTTCTTAGGAAGACAATAAACTGAGTATCTAGGGGAGTTTCCCTTTTTTCTTCTTTTCTGAATATCGTGGTTCAGAAGTGTTAGTGATTAAATGTGAAAGACTGATGCCTTTAGATTCCCACTTTTCTTGGGTTTAGAAGGTGTTGAAAAATAAGGTTGAAAAATGAAAAAGGAAATTAATTATGGTGAAAAACAGTGCATAATCTCAAGCAGGTATCGCATTTGGTGCCTAAAGAATAAGAAAGCAGAGCCAAATAATTTGAAATGCTTCTTTTAAAGAATATTTCTAGACCTTGAACAAATGGAAGTATTTACACTGAAACAAAGCAAATAGTGAACAAAGAATAAAAAATAATGAAATGTACTTGAGAACTTTTCCCTATGTGTTTTTAATGAAGATCCAGTTGAGATTTTTTTGAAGGAGTAAAAATATTATTAAATCATACAGGATAAAAATTATACATTCTTTTCAGCATTTCTAGAATCAAAAAGCAGAACCTCTGCATTATTATAGATCTATTAAAATTTCTGTAAACCCAGATATTTTTGAGTAGGTGCTAAGTGATGCAAATAAAAATGTTTTGGCCAGTATAATCTACTAATTTTTCCTTTGCAGGCACATTTCAAGAAAGCATGATCATGACTCCATTCATCCTTCTTATGCTGCTAGAATTAAACCTGTCCATAAAATAGATGGGAGAGCACACTGAACCATTTCAAAGGATGGCAGAGTTCCCTTGATAAATTGATACCCAAGTCAGGCTGCCTGCCTTTGAGGACTCTACACTCTGTGGCTCCTGTTCACTGCCCATTAAATATATATGGTGTCTCTAAATGCCCCAATATAGCTATAAACAGTCAGCTGAAATTTCTTCTCTTTAATATTTATCTACATCTAGATCTTTGTACTGTTACATCCTTCTTTCTTATGAAAGTTTTATATTGTAGTTGTGAGGGAATGCCCACTATCATCACACTTAGATCAATCCCTTCAAGCTACAATCTATTATTTCTTACCATCTCTGTCACATGGAACAGTTTCTCATAATTGCAACCTAAATATTTAATGTGACAGAAGTAGGGATGAATTGGAAAAGATTGAGCATGGAGTGCAAATTAGCTTGAAAAAAGACAACAGTGGTTCTTGCTATGGTATTTGTATTGTGTACTCTTGATCATACAGATAAAATTAAGCATGCACAATGAATTAAGTTTTCTCCTCAGTCTCCATCTTTCCTGTAGGATATTGGGGTTTTTTGGTTGGTTGGTTTTTGTTTGTTTGTTTTTTAAGATTAAGAACGCTATCCATGTAGAATTCAGAAAAGAGGACAGCTTGTTAATAGTTCAACCCTACTGAGCTGTTTATTTAAAGTGATACAGTTTTTGTTTAACTATTTTAAGAAAAAATTTTCTTGCTGGTCAATAATTGCTTCCAAGTTGCTCATTTATATTTTCATACAACTGTCTCCTTTCTAAATTCAGTAATTTTCTGCATAATAGGGTATGATTATAAGCAATTTGAAAGTTTGTTTTGTTTTGTTTTTAATACCACTTACTTGTCATAACCCTATGATTTATTATGAGCAATGCATTAATAATAAAAATGACTTTATTACAGTGAGGGTACAACAGGTTTCTTTTATGATCAACAGTTTCATTTTTTCAATTTAAAAATGCAGGTTTTAGAGACTCCATTTAAGAAGATGGATACTGCAGTGCTGTTCAATTATGGATTTTGCCTTTATTGGTGAGTGAAAACCACATTCCTTATGTGTGTAAGGCAGCCTGCTTATATATTCTCATAGTGATAACTAAGATAACAGTGCTATAATGTGGCCATTTCTCTGAAGTCATTTATCTGTTACAGTTGCATAGATATGCATGGAAACATCAAACAAAAACAACTTGGAAGATTTTTTGTTTATCTAGTTTCTCATCTGTTATTTCTTTTGCCTTTATTCTGTCAGTATCTTGTGACCATATTATACCTCTGAATTTGGTGGAAAACCTTCTGTTATCACTATGGCTCAGGAATACTGTATCACCATTATTTTCTGGCTTTTTGCCACAGACCATAACACGTGTTTGTTCGATATGCTAGAAGAACTGACGTGCTGGTTTGGGAATGAACGGAAATACCTCCTAAATAATTCTGGTGTTGTATTTTTTACTATCAACTTACAGTTTCTTAGCTTGTGCCAGTTCTTTTTTTCCTCAGCTTATAAATTAGGGTGTCTTGAAATGAAATTATTTCTTTTTAAAGAAAAATATTTCAGGTCATTCTAAGCTATTTCACAGGGGAATCACACTAAGCTGTATAAACAGAGGAACTAGATTTTTAGATCTATCTGTGTTATTAAAAGAACAAAATTTAAAACTTACATGTACATGAAAATGATTTATAATATTTTGGAAAATATAGAATAGCTTTATAGATGCACCTGAAACATCATGAAGATCACTTTAATAAAACTATTTATTTTAAAAAATTACTTTCTCCTCTCTTGTAATAATAATCTTGGAGAACAGGTACTGGTAAAACTGGGTCCTGTGATGACGACCCAAACCAAGACTACTCATATGGGTGTACACAGTGAAGAAACTTCCACTTGCAATTGAATACGTTAGTAGCAAGAACTACTTTGAAAAATTTGTTTTTCCTACTTGTGTTTGATAGCCAACGCATTGAGGTTTCTGAGCCTGTAGCATCTTGTGCAGAAATTAAATCAGTTACATCACAGAATGTCTCCTGATACTGTGCAGTTCTTTACTGGTTTTTCCTGTGTGATCTGATACAGCAATGTGCTTTCTACCTTTAAATTACTTTGGATCCAAATAGAAGTTGAAGGTGCTCAATAACCTCCTAACTTGTGAATGTGTGACTTTGCTGTTATTAACCCAGAGCACTGAAGGTGGTGTCTTTATCTAAATTCTAATCAAAACCAAATCTGCATCACCTTCACTATGATAAGCCTATGTTTTGACTTTGTGTGAGCTCTGCAGTGATTTGTGAATGATATACAAAATGAAAAATCCTTTTTCCAGAGAAAGGGCAGTCAGATATTTGCTCAGCTTGTTAAATTTACTTAAATTTGAAATAGCCAGGAAGAACAGCAACTGAGAAATCCTAACTATTAAGAAGATACTTCAGAAAATATTGATATAAATGTGCATTTAAAGGCTGTGACTTAGTGCTTGGGGATATGACCATTCATTATATAGATATAAAAATCTCCTTTCCTGCCCTACAACATCAATAAAGAATTGCACAGCAGTTCTGGGGAATTACCTGTATTCATTCGAGTTTCTCCAGGTTTTGCAGTCATGACAGATTAAATTTATGTACAAACGCGTTCTTATACTAAACAGCTGTGGTAGGTGTCTCTTCCAGACACAATTTGAGATTCACTGTAGTAATAAATTGGCTTGATGAGCACGTTTTTTGAGCAATCCCTTTTTTAGTCATACAAGCCTGTCAGAACTACAATGACAAATACCTCAAAAAGGTTTGTTTCAGTGAGTTCATTGTCCAAGGTTTTTAGTCAGCCTCCATTTTTTCACCCATACCAGAATTTAAAGTGCACAAGCAGCCAATAAAGCCTGTGGGAGATCCCCTCTTACACTGGAAGGAATCATATCCAAATGGTGACTAATATCATCACTGAACTTGCAACATCATCACTTGAATAGCTTGGAAATTAGAACTTAAAAAAAAAAAAAAAGATAGGAAATATTTTCAAAATTTATTCCGGTGTTTTTCTTATTCTGTGACTGGTGATTGCTGGAGGTGGCAAAACTTTAAATCAAACATATTAATACAAAATGTTCAGTTTTCAGTGGTGTGTTGGTTGACATCCATGGCTTAGCACGTTTCTCGCTGACTGATTGTACCTTCCTCCTGTGCAATATTCTTACAATTCCATCAGCAGAAGACCTAGATATACCCAGTTCCTCCTTTTATTTCCAGGAGCTCTGACATAAAGTGGTCAGAGAAAGAAAATGACAGGAGATAAAGACTTGGGGGCAGAGGTTTTAAAAGGTGTTTCTGGGAGTTAGTACTCAGTTCACATAGTTACATTAGCAGAAATAATTAATTAGGAATTTCTGTTAGTCTCTCTTGTAGCCAGGGAGATCAAGTGGCATGACCTAAGGTGACAACAGAAGTTCAAAAGTACAATCTGAATCTTCTTTACTATCATCTAGAAGTTATCATGGATGAGACAATACTGATTGTTCAAGCAGATTTAAGGGAAGCGTAGAAATTATGGGTTTAAAATATAATTCCAAATTACTACTTAAAATGATTCTTACAGTCAATGTAGACTTATATGTGTGGTATTTCTTCTTGCATTATCTGTATGCTTTATGACAGTTTGCTGGTTTTGCCATTAGAACATGAAACAGGGCATTTCCCATCAATGTTATTTATAACTGTTTTATTTTGAGATACTGTCTTCCTACAGCAGAGTTTTATTTTGGCAATAACTTACTATAAAACCAGTTGTATTTTATTCCAAAACATTTTTATATGAATGTAATCTGAATCTCAAATCCACAATTCAAAGTAATTTCTTCAAATATAATACTTTCCTAGCAATGTGTCCATTAACTTGCAGTTGTCCTCATAGTTTAATATCCTGCAATATTCTATACTAAAACTGACACTGAGGTTATTTTATTTAGTTTATGTTATAACTGTGTAGATATTGCTCTTGAAATAATATATTTGGAAAACAGTGGCTGACTGGGGAATACATTGATCCCTAATCGATCCTTAAATGCTGTTCAATTTTTTTGTTTTGTATTATAGTTGGAAAAAGAGAGGCTACATGTATGTGCCCAAAAAATCATCAAAATAACACAACAAATCATCAGACTATAGTGACAGGTCTCATACCCTCATTAAAAAACAAAACCAAAAAACCACCACAACCAAAAAAACCCCCCAAAACTAAAGAAAACACCTCTAGTGGTGTCAAATATCTTTGTGTTATGGGAGTATTCCTTTTTCATTAAAGCAATGCAAACAAAGCCCACATTCAAGTGAATACTTGAGGTCAGAGCCAGCTTTTGTGGGTTTTAGAGAGTTAATTTTTTTTAATCATATCCATATATTTCCATTAAAAACTACTGCATCTTAACAACAACTTTCAAGGAGTAAGAGGGGATAAAATCACCTACCAAATAGCTATTCTGTGTTCAATATCCATTAATTCAGTACATAATTTCAAATGTTCATTAGTTTCATGAAGCAGAGACCTTATCTCAGCAGGTTTTATAATTGAAGCTGTCTGTTCGGAGTGAAGGAGATGGAGTTTGCAGAATATTATTTTAGATGAAGAATCTTGGAACATATCTTACAGGATTAAGGGTATGCTGAGAAGTTCTGTGGTCTTTTTTATTTCCTCTGTATCCCTTTTGAATATAAGACAACCTCTGTGTGCAGTTCTCTGTGATCTTAAATGTACTCTCTTAAAAAAGCGATCCACAAAGAAATGTCTTTTTCTCTTTTTGTTTCTTTCGATTTATTAATTTTGAGTTGTACCTTTTGTTCTTTTCTGGTATAAAGAAGGGCTGAAAAAGCTGAAGGTTTTACTTTCTAGAATATATGGTGCTCAATGTTAGGCTTTTTTTGAAGTGTTGGTGTCAAAATAAATAATATAATGAAATTATCCGTGAAACCTTGTCACTAAAATCCAGTTGAGTCCACAAGATTTTTAGCCATAATTTCAAATAATTATTGTTTGATTTTGACTGATAATTTCCTCAAATGAGAAGCAGAAGCCTTTATCAAAGATTCCAGATCTCTACTCTTCCAAAAATTACTGAATATTTCAGTAACTTGTATTGTGGAATGAGCGAACAAATTACAGCCTTCAGAAATATCTCCATTTTAGAAAAATACTGTACGAAAAAAATTTAACCATTGTTGCCTTCCATATGTATTAGAATAAACTAGACAGAAAAAATGTTTCTTCAGTTTTCCTACAAACAAATATGAAAACACTATCCCCCAAGTCTTGCCATTAATCACAGATTCTGGTCATGTAGAAAGGAATTTTAGGAAATGGTCGTTCTTGATAACACTGGTGTCATCTATTGTGTGCCAAAATGTCAACTGAACTTCAGGCAAGACCTTTAGCTTTAAAGGGAGAGGCCCAAATTCTCTGTTGTACCGGATGACACATGCTCTTCTGTAAAGTCAGAAACATGAACATGCTATATGAGCTGGCTCATATGCATAACATGAAGTTTCAGATTAATGGAGACTCAGAGATCAATGTTTTATCACAAATAAGAAAGCATGAAATGAATAGGAACTCTTATCAGAAGTTTATTAAAGCAGTCCTTGTCACTGTGAGCCAAGACTGCTTGCTACAGTTATGGAAGTACGTTCATTTGATATAATTGATCAATACAGGATGAAAATGTATTTATCAGGCTAGACTGAATTATGAAAGGTGAAAAAAAAGGTCTAGATATACACTTCTCCCCAAAAGCCTCCAAACAGTGACTGTTACAGTAATATTTCTAGGTTCTATACTGGTTCCAAGTGATGCTTTTCTTTTAGATAGTCTTGCAGTGACAGCAAACTGAAACACAGCTTTTACTGAAGCCTTCCTCATAAAAGGCTGAAAGAGATAACACAGAAAGAAGATGGGCTGTCAGGAAAATTAATGGTGGGAAGGAATCTCTGCTTTTCTATTTCACCAAGCGCAGACAAAGTGCCTGGTCAGTTACTTAAGCACTTTCCACTGTTCTAGTGCTCAAAAGTGCTCTGTGCAAAGTAAACCAAATTAATTACATCTAGCACTTTCCACAAGGAAGCAGTAAGCCCACTCAAACAGAAATCAATGTACGGTGGTGCTGTAGTTGCAGTGTTGTGAGAAGGCATTTTAAAGTTCAGTTATATACAATTGCAAGAAATGGGTTTTCTTCTTCCCCTTCACAGGCACAGTGAAACCAGCTATTCGGGATTTTGCCTCAATGCAAATGGCACATATGTAGTTGATGGCAGAGTAGTTTTCAGGACAGCAGTAGAAGTCATATTGTGTTATGTAAGGCACAAGAAAACTGCTGCTTTTTTGGAGGGGGGAGGGAGTTGAGAGAAGGAGTGTGGCTTTTTTAGTGTATTTTGTTATATAGTCTGGATTCTGTGCTGTGGTTTTTGCTTACATATTTTTCATTACACATTTAGATTTAGTGCCACTTCTGTGTGACTGACAGTGTCCCCTTGTCACTCTCTTCTGAATAGGACTTGAACCCCAGCCTACCCCTTGCTGTTGTTAATATTAATGACCACATCCCTGCTGTGTGAGTAAAATCAGAATAGCCAGAGTTAATAGGCAGAACGCGTACAAACTGGTCTGAAAAGGCTCAAATAAAGCTGCCTGCCTCCATTTGTATGTATGTGCATGTGAGCAACCCCTGTTTATTAAAAGCTGCTACTATTGGAAAGAAAGAAAAATTGAGTTACCTGAGGGGATTAATACTGAGATAAATTTACTTATTTCAGTCATGAGTTCCTGTTTGTTTCGAAGCAAGGTCTCACTTTTCTGATGCACTCTCATACTTTAGAGTTGTCTGTAACTGTTGCCTATGAAACCTTGGGTTCAGTGACTACTTTAAGGTAAAAATCAGTGAGGTCGATGGAGAATGTGAATCCATAAATCCTTCCTCTGTCACTGTGCTGCTTGTCAATGCTCCTCATTTTTCTGTGTGTTTATTTGGCTTCATTATTCTTCTCAGGCCTTATTTCCCATCCTATAGTCTCTTGCTAAATTTTCCTTCTGATTTTTGAATTGATTCATTTGAAAATACCTCTTAGTAGTCAGAATGTGGGTTTAGCTGATTGTTTCCCTTGGAACAGACTGCAGAGAAAGCTGAATTGACTGTAATTAGGGGATCTGATTCTCACCTTTTCCACTTTCTTAAAAGCTTAGAGTAATGTCTACAGACCTTGGTAGGAAACATGTGCATCATGAGGAGTGGAGCAAGCCCTGTACACTTCTAGATTCTTGTCGTGTATCTCAGCTTCACTTGCACAATCTCGCACTCAGCAGGATTGAATTGAATAAAATCTTTGTTGGTCAGGCTCTGGGCTTCAAATCTTGTAAAAGCCAGGCTGCAGCAGTCACTGCAGGATAGAAAGAATATCCTGAATCCTGTTTCTCTTCCTGCTCCTATTGTCCTACTTAGAATACAGGGAAATTGATTTTCCAGCGTTGCCTCTGAGGAGAGAAACTTCTCTGAACTGGAGTCTCCCAAGGTAGAACAAAGTCAATTGATTAACAGCAATAATCCAGCAATGAAAGTAGAGCAGACCTAAATCAGATAGCTACAGGGTGGCTTGAAGTCACGAGGTTTCTCTTTTCAGGCTCAAACTTCTGAAGCAGCAATAAGCAGCAGAGTGTGTGTAGGCAGAGGAGGTACAGATGGGGCTGTCTGGATGTCATTCAAGCCAGGGGTTTTGTCTCCTGCCTCCTCTGCCTTCATGTCCCTATTGGGTTTATCCAGTCTGCCCTACCAACCACAATACACTGTTTATTTCTAGCTAATATCTCCTGTGTTTTTCTACAAATACTTTTTTTTTTTTTTTTACTAGTCCAGGCCTTCATAGGTTTTTGTAGATCACAGCTATAAGTTTACCATAACTGGAATATTTCTTCTTCTTTACATTAGGAGTAGCTAATTACGTGCTTGCTATACATACTTCCTAATATGGATAGACAAACTACCAAATTTGCATCTTTTTCAAGAGTGAGACATTTCCAAGTTGTTGTCGTCTTTTGAGTGCTTATGAGCAGTTTACAGGTGCCTGGGTGAGTAGCTTCTCAAGTTTGAAGGAACAGTTTCTCCAAAGACTAACGCTGACACTTGGAGTTCATCTCTAGTGTCTCTCTCCCCTTTGAATAAAACACAGGCCTAGGACTAGTTGCCGTGCATTAGAGAGCCTTTTTGAGTACAGCTCATCTTTTATACTTTGCTGGATGTGTAATTGTTAAAAATTCATATTATCAGGATGTTATCAGTCCCTCACCTGTGTAGCCAACTTTCTCACCTTTGTGTTTCTATTGGTACAAAAACTCAATACAATTTCTCCTGCATTTTCTGAGTATTGTGTATTGACTACTCACCCCTCACCCTAAGACAAAATCCATCTGAAATATACCTAGGGAGAAGCTTAGTTCTCAAGTGCTACTTAGTAGAACTTTGCATTGTCTCAATATAAGCCTATATCCTGTGCGCATGATATAACCTTAAGAAAGAAAATATTGCTTTCCTGCAATATGCTAAATCAAATTTTTCTAGTCTCAGTGGACTGTTATCAACACAAAATTATCTGTTCTTGGATTATATTCAGTTAAATATTTGAATGTTGAATATGAACTTGTTCTACTTTTTCATAGAATATGTAATACTAGATAAGATAAAGTATTTTGTGCTAGAAACAGATCCAAAAATGAAAGGATGACAGGATTTCCTGCCAAAACAATATTGTCACTTTTGTTTGCTTGTCCTTTCTTATGGGAAAAAAGGGAGGAAACAGAAAGCAAATTTTGTTCCTCCCCCGCTATATATAAGCTTATCTAAAAGATTAAGTCATTTTGTCTAGTTGGAAAAAGGTGAGTAAAATACAGCTACAGGATATACTTGCTTATATTTTTTTTTCCATAAAAAATGCAGGATTGTTCCTCTAGATGTTAATTTTAAAAGATTTCTACATTGGTCTTGGTAGACCAATTTCTAAATATATATTAGAATCTCAAAGTTTTAATTTTTAAGAATAAAAATAACTTTGGTCTCCTAGTTGATACTACAGATGACTGAAGGTATCAGTGTTTTGCTAATCCCAGTTTTCTAAATTCTTATTCTTGGCTACAGCCTGTTACTAGTGTAATACCTTGCATGCACTGTGCAAGAAAAAACCTCGTAAGGCAGAATTCTTGTAGTTGCTGGCAGCTTTCTCTATTTAGATATGCTAAGGATCTGGTTTGCTTCATCTAAGCACAGTACTTTAATTGTAGATAGTAAAGAAATTAATGGAGAACTTTGTGGGAAAGAAGATTACTGTTCTTAAATACAAATTTTTAAATACAGTTGTCTCTTTCAATTCTGTCACTGTGAAGAACACTTCCTATTTAGTTACTGTAAAAATTAATTTTTCTTTTCATTATGTGCTATGTTCCATTTCAGTAAGGTTTGTTTTATAGTTCAGTATTCCAGAGAAGGAATACTACTGTCTGAAATATAGCTTCTTAAATGTAGCTGAACTGATGATTCAATCCAAGTAACAAACCTTGGCCAAGCCACTGATCATTGACAGGTTTAGCTTGGCACATGCAGTGACTTTTGTAGTTATTCACAGTTCCTTTAGCTTTCTTAGTTCTGTCTCACATTTTAATAATTTACGGAAAACAAGTGATGTATAAACAGAAGATGTCGTACATCTCACAGGTCTGTTTCCTGTCTCTGCACTGTGGTTATGTACCTAATACAAAAGGCACTGACACATCCCTTTTTCTACCCAGGATGAAATGGGCCCTCTGTAGCAGCCTGACTTTTACAAGAAAGTGCTATGTCTTCCTTCACTGTTGTATTTTTTTGGGAAATATTCTCTGAAGAGCATGAATATATGCAAGTCTTACAGTGTCTTTAATACAACTTGTAACTCCTTCAGTCTTCCCATTTACTTGTGGGAAATGAGCACAAATGCTCTGAGGTGCACTTTTTGCTGCTAAACTTACAGCCAATAGAAAGGATTTTCATATTCCTCTGGCCTGATTTGTGTGTAGATATTTTTATTATGCAGCAGTGATTTTAGAGGGTGAATCTTTGTGTAGAATCAAGGGCAGAAATGAGTACACATGTAAGCACAGCCCAGTAACTTAAAAATGAGATCCATGCCTGCTGAAAGAAACAGCATTTAGACAATGGCTGATCTGTAACGCCAGGAAGAGAGGTTGTTCTTTCTGTTCTCTTGTGTGGCAGAATGGGGAACATCTTTTGACTGGTCAGAACTTTTCATTGTGAATGTCACAGCAAATTCAGCTGTGCATAGCAGTTTCACAAGTAGAATTGTGTGGCAGTAATCTGCTGAAATTCAGAGTAAGAAAGGAAAAACATTTTATGCCTAACTATCTTGCTAAATTTAACTATGTAAGAAGCTAGAGAAATGAAGTTGTCTTCTGTGCAAAAGAAGACTTAAGTAGTTCCAAAGCACACAACATTTATGGTCTAAAAATATTCATCAGATGGAAATGTCCATAAAGCTTCTTTTTGTGAGTGTTCACAATTATTCAATCCTGCACAAAACAAGAGAAGCTCATTATGTATTATTTTAGCAAGCTATGTTTACAGAATAATTTATCACAATGGTAATCGTCTATTTTAAGATTAACTCATTGCCATATGTGGTTTCACAATTAAAAATTAAACACAACAGATAGAAGGCAACTAATTGTCTCTGAAACACTGTTGTTAGCGATGTCCTCATCTGTAGATAATTAAATAATGGATCAGGTATGGCTTGTTCTGAACACTGGAAATAATTTTTTATGTCTGGTCTCCCAGGTTGTTATTAAAAGGTTGCAGTAGCAATGAATGCCATCTGAGGAAGGTTAGAAGCATTTTTAACAAGGTAGTTACAATTTTTTTCCTGATTTAACTGTTCTTCAGCTGCTGATTCCTATTTAGTTCTCCACTGATGAGAAAAAAACCCCATTTTTTTTCATTAAATTTGTAGTGGGCAGCAGGAGGATGTGTGGGCTGTAATCTCCACCACAGTGGCACGGAGCCCTTTGTGCTAATTGTTGTTGTGTCCTGAACACTAATGGTTTCCTCTGACCTTTTACTTTTTGCAACACATTTCAAGCATCTAAAATATTTTGAGTGAGGTGAAAGAAACAAAGCAACTTGTGCTTTTAGTGGTAGCTAACAGTTTAATATCTTCTTTTAGCCCAGATTTCCATTTCTCTGCAGTTTTACCTCCTCTGCCAGGTCACATTAGTGCTCTGTCTTCGTGTTTCTCCAGAGCAGGGCCAGGAGGCCATGTCAGTTCCCTGTTGCAAGTACCTTGTGCATTCAAGACGGTGACCTCCTGCTTTCCAGAGGGTATTTGTTATGTGGTGCAACTGACTATATGATAAACAATTTCTAACCCAGGAGCTTGAGGCCCTAGTTCCAGTGTGTAGCGTGGAAGTTACAGCAGGAGATGATGTCCCATTGGGCACTGGCAGCGAGGGCTGCAGGGCGGCTGCTGTGAGGGGCCTGTCAGGGGAGGCCCCGCCGGTTCCAGCCGCCCGGCCACAGGGCACAGCCCTGCCCCTCAGCCACGGGAGGGGGGTGATGCCTCAGGGAGAACATTCCAGAAAGGGCAAAACACCGCATGGAGCCGAGAGGTGAGGAAGAAAGGGTGAGAAACAGCCATGTGACACCAAGGGCAGAGGCAGCGGAGGGGAGGAGGCTCTCCAGGCGCCCGAGCAGGGATTGCCCCGTGCCCGGCGAAGAGCCCAGGTGGCAGCAGGTTCTCTGGGCGGGAGCTGCGGCCTGTGGAGGAGCCGTGCTGGAGCAGGTTTCTCCTGAAGGACAGCAGCCTGGGAGAGGGCCTGCTCTGGAGCAGGGGCAGACTGACCACAACCCCCGTTCCCCATCCCTCTGCTCCGCCATGTAATGGAAGGTGTCTAGCTGGGAATGGAGGAGTGAAGCTGGGAATGGGAAAACAGGGAGGTAGGGGGAAGGGGATTTGCGCTTTGTCTGTGTTTCTCACTATCCAACTCTATTTTAATTGGCAATACTTTACATTCCCTCCAAGTCAAGTCTCTTTGGCCTGTGATGGTGATGGGTAAGGGATCTCCCTGACCTTATCTTGACCCACAGGCTTTCTCATCTTATGTTCTTCCCATGTCCAGTTGAGGAGGGAGAGTGAGGAAGCAGCTGGGTGGGCATCTGGGAGCTGGGCAATGCCACCACACCACACGTGCAGGTTGAAAATTGTTTTATATAAGACTAGCCATCTTTTGCTTTAACCTGAGATTGCTTAGTATTTTTTGACATTTTTAATATTTAACCATACTTCAGTTAAAGCCATCTCACTGGAAATGCCTAAACTTTAAAGCTTTCCATGTGCCTGAAGGTAACTGATATCCACAAAATCTGTCTGAGTGGTGGATGAGGATGGAGGGTCTAGTGATTTTAGAGTGACAGACATTTCCAGGAAATAAAACACTGGCAAGTATAACCATAGCACTAGTTAGTTAAGAAGAGCTTAACTATTACACAGCAGAAAGAGGAAATAATGAATAAGAATCAAGAAACAAAAATATAGTTGGTAAGTGAGGAAATTAAACTATGAGGAGCCAGTGTGAAAAGTTTCTAAATACCCTGAGTCTTGCCATTGCTGTCAGACTTGATGTGTGAGTTTCCAGAACTTCACTGACAGAATAAATGCTGCAGACAATTGGAAAGTGCTTGTGCCCTGGTTCTTCAATTTTGTACTTTTTTGAACATGACAGACCATATCCATATGAGTCAGTGAGATAAAGATGTTCCAGAACATCTCCTATAGAGGAACTAGAGAAATAACACCAACACATTGTTCCAACTAAATTGTCATAAATGATTACTTAGGGGGTGAGAAAAGAAACAAGTTCACGCTATTTATTGGAAAAATAACAATATGAAGAAAAAGCACTGGAGCATCATTAGGTCATGTCATACTGTGAAGGAAAACTAGCAACTGAGTTGTCTTCATATGTTCAGCGTTTGGCAGATAATAATTTTGTAATTCTGTGGTTCTTAAGCCAGCAGGAAAGTCATTGTATCTTGATTCCTTTTCCTTTTTATTTGTATGGATCTCTGCTAAGGAAACCCCTTTAAATCATACTCATTCAGGAAGCACTTAAGTCTAGTGGTCACAGTGATATTGTACACTTAGCTGTACAGAGATGGATTTAAACCTCTAATGCAGTATTTTCCTGAACTCAGAACGCAGTCTCAAACCACTCTCAGAATGTGGACTGAGGCCATCGGGCAGCAATGTGGTTTTCTGGATCAAAGTCTGTAACCTGAATTTTCTGGAATTATTTTAAAACCTTAGTCTATTTCCATAATAACTTTATTTTTTTTCCCCTGCTCAATACAGATGGTGTTAAAATGATGTTGTGCTTTATTATGTAAACATAATAGTTGCATGGCATATAATTTATAAATATTGTCTTATATGTATAGTTTTGCATCTATATCATAAAGGTATCTAAAAATAAACATGAATTGTTTATTCTTGTTTTTACAGATGGCATCAAGCATTTGTAGAATGAATGTTGCTCATCACTGCTTGTTGAATGTGTGACAGAGCTGGAGGGAGGAAGAATGGAGACCTAATTCTGAACCCTGGGCCTGTTCATACACCTGTTTATCTGTAAGTCCAAATCTGTTCTATTTCATATGGTTTATTTTGCTTGCAGCAGAGCGGAATTCTTGTTTAAAATAGTTTCTCATTATGGATGTTGATAGAGTGTACAGATGTGCAGGAGAATAGCATTTGAATGTAAAAATAATTTTTGCAAATTGGAGTAGTAATTTTAAAATTAGTATTAATTTTGGTAATAGCATGTGCAAGATGCTGTGAATGGGAGTACTAGAGCACGAACAAGGATGGGAAAATAAATTGATTAGTAGTAGTTTTTCAGGAAAGGATGTTTGTAAATGGAATGTGACACTACAGTTTTAAATTATTTCAAGAAGGACAAGAGCTATGCTAGGCTGTATTTTAAAATGCCTATAGCTTAGATGATGCATAAAATAATGTCTCTGCTTTTCATAGTATTAGTAAGGCCCCAGTTATATCCAGCTTAGTGTATTTGAAGCAAAATATGGTCCATCTGAAGAGAGCTAAACAGCGAGCAACAAAAGGTTAGAAATCCAGGCAAGACACCTTAGACCTTAATGATTTGGGATTATTACCAGTGGGACATAATTTGTTCGCAATGTGTATGATTGTCAGAACAAGAATTATTAAGCTTAAATTGCAGTGAGACAGGTGCAGGTAAATATTAAGAGCTTTCTAATTGTAAGACAGTGAGGTAGATTTTAAAATTTTAATTCTCAGAGATTTCAAAGTCAGGGTAGATAAATACCAGTTAGGAATGACTTGAATGTGACCCGTATTTGCCTTTGGCTGAAGTCATAAATGACTTCTCAAGTCCTGTTTCAGATTATTTTCTAAGACTGTAAAATTCAGTGGGTGTGCCACTGAAATGTAGCAGCTAAGTCAGTAACTTTTCAACAGAAAAAAATCCACCATGTTCTGTTTTTTTCACTACCTTTGTCCCCACATACATGAAACTCCCCATTCACCATTTCTTTACTTCCAGTATGCTGGGTGACAGAGAAATAGCTAAACTTTATAGCCAGTAATACTTCACAGTGACATGAAACTGCAACAGTATCGAGTCTTTGATTGCTAAAATGACTAGGCAGCTTGCTTTTTTTTTTTCCTCAAATTAAAGCAAAGGGATTTAAAAGATGGCAAACAAGTGTCAAATATTTGTCTCTTATCATTAAAAAAGATTCAAAGCTAACAATATTGATATCAAAACAAAAATTGCATTTCACGTCCAACTCCATGCTCTTGAGAGCATGCTTAATATAGAGTTAAATTAAATTAATTTAAAATAATGAATTATTTGCATAATTGTATTCTGGAGATTATTGTTGTTCAGTCTGTTTTGAAATCTCCTGGAACACATGAATACAATGCTTTATGAACCTGCTATTCCCAATTTTACCAGTTTAATCTACAGTAAATCTCATTAATACTACCAGTAAGTACTAGAAATAGTCTGATGTATTTTCAGATTAATTATACTTGTAGCAATCTTTTCTTTTTAAGAGGAGGTCATTCATTCAAACAATAGCAATTCTTTCTGAATTCACTTCAAATGTCATTATGATGGAATGCAATTTTGAGAAAAATGAAAATGTAAGTTTCTGTAGCTGGGAGGTATTTTTTTAATGAGGTGTGCTCTAACATACACTGCAGTTTCTACCACTGGCATGATAAAGTAATACAGAGACAATGAATATGATTAAATTTAGTATCGGTGTAATTCATCTGCAGCTAAAGCTAAATTTAGGTAGTTGCTGTATTTTCTTTATGCAGATGACTCAAAAATAGATTATTTCTGCCAAATTGTGCCTTATTGATGTTCAGTATCTAGTTTTAATTTGTTACAGGTATGATCTCTATGCTTATTGTGAATAGGGGGAGCTTGATGTTATATTTCAGGAAGGCGAAAGCACAGTGCAATGACACATGTGATCTAAGGCAAAACATATCTGTCTGCCAGGAGGCTGAAAGGGGAGGAATTGGTAGCCCTACTAATAGCTGTAATTTTCAGAAGCATCTTGCCTGTATGCTGGATTTTTTCCTGTTATGCCCTACCTACTATGGAAGACTAGCACCCTTTTCTTTTCCACCTGTAGTGCAATCTTGTTTGTCCTGCTGACTGGGGGATTTATGTGACCATATAAACAGAAACAAGTTTCACTGTGACTGTGTATGTCACTGGTTTTCAACTGGTAAATCATACCCAGAGAAGGTAGGAGTTGTGGTATCCTAAGCAGGGCTTGTTTGGGATGGACAAAACTATGTCATGGGTATATTATCTTGAGTTCTTCTCTGGTGTTGCTGGGTCTCTGCTGGGAGGTAGAGGTGTCAGTGGTCTGTAAGGAGACCACTGGAGATAAATAATATCACTGGGGGGTGGGAGGTGGTGATAGTCAGGTCAAGGATTCAGGGATTCAACCTGAGAGTGAGGAGTTGAAGGAAGCAATGAGTGGTGCAGAGTTTTTAGTGCAGTCCTGTCAATCATCGAGAGGGAAGGAGGAAGTTTTCTCTGGCCACTACAGAGATATGTTCTGCAGTTTAGATGCTTTGTTCTTGCAGACTCTTTTCTCCACACAGCTTCAACTTTACAGATAAAGCAAGGAAATCAGGAAGACAAACACTTTTTCTCATAATGGTCAGTCCAATGGAAAAGAAGCTATTGAAGTCAAGATATTCCGTATTAAGATTCCCATAAACATCTTGAATGTATAAAATAAAAGCTGTAGAAAAATAGTAGCCATTTGAAAATATTCATTATCTGAATTCTAAGTGTGTTAAAACAAGCAGGACAGGCAAAGAAGTGCCGTTGGACAAATCTAGGATCACTTTTCCTCTCTGTCATCCTGGGATTATGTTTTCAGTATGTCCCTTTGGAGGATTCTTTAATGCCTGTTGCAAAGTACTCTGGTTAAAATGCTCTCATCTCCTGGTACACCTGAAAAAACAATTGAGAGGGTACAGAAGGAGATGCGCAGCCAGAGTTCTTATCACAATCACAAAGGCTGCCTTTTTAAGGATTTTCTTGGCTACATAGTGCTGTGTGGTAACTGAGAAGTTATCACTAACTGCCTGTCTTCTATTTTAGAAGTGTCCTGACTTTTGAGTGTTTAAACTTGTGCCTTCATCTGTTGTCTTTAGTTTATAATTTGTATTTTGCTTTGAGATTTTTATTGATATTGTATATCAATACTGTAAAAACCTAGGCTCAGATTATTAAGTAGATAAATCTGTTGAAAATCTGACTTATTTCTCCTGTATCTGAATTTTACTGTCATTCAGATAGAACCATGTTGTGACTATGGGATTTGTGAAAGTGTGACTGTTCTGTAAGTAGGTACAGTCCAAGAATTTAGTTTTCTGGCAGTAAGCTTTATGAGAGAAAAGCTTCTTGCATTCAGGGAGGAAGAGGCTTGGGAGCTGTAGAGAAACTGGAGAGTTTTCCAGTTGTATGTTTCGTAGGGACTACAAACAAGACCCAGAATATATTTTTTTTATTTTTTTTTTTATTTTTAATTATTCAGCCAAATGGTTGATTTGTGCTCATTTTCTCTCTGAAACCTGCCAAAAACCCCTGGAAAAAGAGAACTATGTGAAGAATGATGCCTGTGTAGTATAATTGAAATATATGCTATATATTTGAATTGCTTGTTAACAGGGACTGCAGAACCATTTACATCTGGAATACTTTTTAATCTTAGCACTATGTTTATCAGAGACCCTGATCTCCAGTCCTGTGTTAACACGTCTCTTAATTTCTCATCTGTGTAGCCGAGCTGGAGTGTAATCCTCTAGGAACAGTTCCCTTGATTTTTTGGTTCAGGGCCCTGGTGTCTGGCTCAAGTTCCTCTGATGTTTGAGAGAGAAGGCAGGATGAAGCCAATGTAATTGTGACTGCCCTGTTCTGTCCCCAGCAGTTCTGGTTCAAGAGCCCCCTTGGCTACTAGTGCTGCTGCCTAGAAGTTTCCTCTTGTACCCCCTCTGCTTTGGCAGGCATCTGCCAAAATCTCTTGGCCTGGCTGCTGGGCTCTCTTTGGGAATAGGGTATGCCTGCTCCTCTCTGGTGAAAGACTTCCTTGCTCATAACAGAAAAGAATCTGTCAGAGCTGATAGTGTTACTTCTCGTCCCATCAGACTCTCTCATTAAACAGTGTCCTGTGTCAGATCTGCCGTGGATGTTAAGTGGACTCTCTATCTTGTATTATTGGTGTTTCTCTGACAGCTCAGGCAACTTCAGTAACATCTGGTTTTCATCTCCAAGGTATTTTACATCTTCTCCAAAAACTATGAGATTGTTAAAGCAGTTTTCTTAATGAGAGTATAACTTGTTTACTGAGATTTTTATGTATCTTTTCTGCATCTGGACCAATGATTAGAGTTAATAAATAATTTAATAATTTACTTCTCTCTAGAACCTGATTTAATCTAACTGCTTTATTGAAAAGGAATCTTATACAAGTGCATCTTAAAAGCGAAAGATGGTATTCTTTTATTGAAGCTGAGTTAGTTGAATGGGATTTTCTGAGTGAGTCTTTGAATCCCTGAATTTCATGAAAATGCCTATGAGCTGACATAAAAAAAATGAACAAATGGAACTTGGGTTGACAATTTGAACTGCTCACTGCTATATTTAGCAGAGTTTATAAGCTTGTTGTGCCATCCAGAAAGGTCAGACACTTTTTACAAATTTTATAGTTATAAAACTAGCTGCAAATTTTAAGAGTCAAGACGTTTTATAAAAATAAAGGTATGCTAAAATAGAGATGATCTAACTATAGCAATTTGCTATATATAATATACATAGCAGGGACTTGGCGTGAATATTGTGTGCTCAGAAACCCAGTTACCCTTTACGGGCATATTTTCACCTATACATGGCTGCCAGTGGTGTTGTTTGCAACAGGTAACCAGTTTGGGCCTCTCGATATACATTGTGTATGTAGTCTTTTTAACTTGTTTTTTACCAAGCACCTGCATAATCTTTAGTCCAGGTTCAGGATTAAGGGAAAGGGATCCATGTGACTCTTAAACAGTTCACAAATGTAGCTGCACTACTGTACTGACTTTTGGGAGCAGCTCATATGCATATATTCACATAGAATCATAGAATGGTTACATATATAGGTATATATTTCATTCAGTCATTCAATCTTCACAGAAATTATCAAATGAGACTAATCCTATTATGAAATAAATAATATGAAAATGACAGGTTTGTTCCAGAAGCAGACTTCTTCATGGATGGGGTGAAAGAAAAAGGTGTGGTTCATGATTAGCCATTATAAAGTGGCTGTTGTGGTGCTGTTAACACTGTCAGGTTCCTTGCTTTGGTAGAAAAAAATGAAACACTACAAGTCAGGGAAGAGTCTTTAGTGTAGGTTTGGATCTTTTCTGGATTTGGACCAGAAAAAAAGTTTTACTTCATAATAGGCTGTAAAGCTTGTAGGGAATCAGCATTTTGAACATTTATTCAGAACATTTTTAATCCAGTGCACTTACAAACTTCAAGTCTGACTATAAGAAGTATGAAATGATGGATGCTGCAAGGAAATATGAGGACTTTCTTTCCAGGATATGTTGTTACGCATGTTGGTGTGTGTTCTGACTCTCAGTGATGAGTTGAAAGCATTGTTGGGCATAAAGCAGCAAGGCAGAGTAAAGAGGAGGCCTTCACATTTGAATAATGTAGTATTATAACAGCTAAGACTAAGGAGGCCTGACTCTTCTGACTGAAAAAAAAGCAATTAAAAGATTAAACATAAGTTTAAATTTTACCAAACTTTCTTCTAAAACCGCAGTTTGCTTTGTTTGTTTCTTTTAGCTCTCAAGTTTTAAGAGATCTTACTGAGGTTTGGATCCAAGGTGACTTAAAAATGAATAGCAAATAGAAAGCACACTTTAAATCTCAGGTTCTGTGCTGCACTGTATCTTTCTCACTGTGTCTCTGATATCAAGGTCTGCCTCTGTGAAATCTAGCACTGTTTGGAAGCCAGGCCTACTTCCACTGGAGCTAAAGATGGATTTCTTCCTTAATGGAAATGAAACTTGATCTTTTCAGAGTATTTCATTTTCATATTAAACTTGAAGCTTTCTCTGTTCATTCTTCATTAGTTATTAGTTTCAACCTGGTCTCAGAAATTGTATGAACCAAGGGAACCATATGTTTGAGATTGTATTTTAGGAAAACTTTTCTGATTTGTCAGAATTCCTTTGAACTAGATTTCTGGCATGTTCTTCTGTAAATATTTGAAATGAGCTATTTGTGTGCCAAAGAACTGAAGGATTTCAGTTTTCTGTGGACTATGTGAAATGTCTTTTAAATAATGTATTATTAAACAACATAATTAGAGGTTTATTAAGCTTTGATTTGATGCTTTAAAATTAAATAACAAAAATGGTGCCGTAAAATGCATTTAATTTCTTGTGTAGTGGAAGGGATATCAGCTAGCCAATGTGCCCTTGCCTTACAAATGGATCAGCTCAAGTACTGACAGCACTTTAGTTCTATAAGCGTTTAGGTCTGCTTAGCTTGGTATGGCAGTGGGTTTTTTTTCAGTTCTTCTCTATAATTCCAGCTAGCTTGAAAATCTCTGGAGGGCATTACCTTGTAGAGTACATATATAAAAATGTTATCTGCTGTAGGGAACCTGCTTTGCTGGGGGGTTGGACTAGATGATCTCCTGAGGTCCCTTCCAACCCTGCAATTCTGTGATTCTGTGAAAGAGAGGCCTGGGTGGGGCAGTATCCGTACCTGTACAAAGGAAAGTTTCTTCAGTAAGCCAGAACTATTTGAAGCGTTTATGGGGTGATGTGTGCTTTAAATAAGAAAGAGCTACATAGTATTTTTTTTTTATCTATTCCATTATCTTAAACAGGTGTCTTCACCCCTCTAAGAAATGCCACTTTTCCAAGAAGCAAAAGCATCTACCCAACGTGTGCAGTTGCGTGTACAGAATTGATATGGTCAGGAAAAATGGGATGCAAAAAAACCCACCTGTGTCCATCTAGGATGTGGTGTGAGAAGTATCCCTGTCACCTGAAACAATACGAGGTTTTAACGTGCAATGTGCTTCATAACCAGTACAGTGATTTAAATGTAGAGATTTATACCACAAAAATGTATCTGTATTGTCAGAAATGTCTCCACCAATTTGAGATGCCTGAGGTTATGACATCAATCTGGGCAGCAGGTCTTCAGCTTCATGAAAGAGCCACAAGCTTTCATTAGGAACTGCTTAAGCTGTTGCCTGTTGTTTTACCTTCCTCCATATTTCCTCAAATGCTCATTTCTTTTATTTACAGCTGGGTAGACTATGTTCTTCCTCAAAAATGTATGCTGTTCCCAGAGGCAACTAGAAAAGCTGGGAAATCAATAGCTAGCAAAGTATTTTGAGAGAGAGAGCTTGAAAGCTGCTGGAAGGATTTAGGAGCATAACTCATGGGACTTACTCATAAGTGTAATTTTGAGGTTATGTTTTTGAGGACAGTACTTTCCTGCAGTCACATAGTTACAATCAATTAGACAAAGTTAAAAATTGTTATTCCAAATCCATGCAAAAACAGCTTTACCAAATAAGAATTGACTTTTTTTTGTTTTTTCCCCTCACAGAACAAAATAACACACTAGATATTATAACAGTCCTACTCTCTCATTTTTTTATTTGGATGGTTGGCATATTTTCAGTACCAGATTCACCATAATCATTTGTCTGGCTTGCCTACAGATAGATTAGCCATGTTGTGGCCTGTTTCTTAATATGTTTCTGTACTGGCTTCAAGACCCCTCTGGTCCAGTGATTCTTTTATGGGTTGTTTTGCTTAGAAAACCGTAGGCTGAATTCAGATTATAAGGAAGGACACAAAATTGTGCAAATGTATGTTTTTGAAACATCTAGGAATAAGCACATTGTCTAGCAAAGCAAATAAGCTTTGTTTTCCACACTTAGTGTTTCAGGAAAGGATATGGTTACAGAGAAATGAATTAGAGATTTATTTCCTGTAACAGAACATGAAAAAGAAAAAGGCTTATAAAAATGTAGCCAGCAGTAAGAGAGAACCTGATTTCAAAACCAATCTACAGCTGTTCCTACCAGTTGGTTTTGTGAAAGCTAGGAACAAATGGTTCAAACTCAAGTAGCTCAGGCAGATGAAACAATCCTCTGAATTTTTGGAGTGCATATATAATCTTCACTAAATTCCCAAAGCCTTTGAGATTTTCCCCATTAGTGGAAAAAAGCCACTGTTCCAGATTACAGCTTCTAAGAAAATGGTATGCTGCCAGGACTTCACACAGGAAAAAAACTAGTCCTGGAATTGAAACAGATCTTTTTTGAAACAAACCTAAAAATCTGAACAAACTGTGCTCATTCACTTTGTGAAGATGCGCTCTTGTGACCTAAGCAGGCTCTGCTAGCCATATGCTGATAGATACTATGAGAGTGCTGTATGTGCTCTCATTTGATGACTTGAATGCCTTCAGCTGTGTTTAAGATTTATCTGAAGCTCAAAACAGAGAAGAAATTTGTCTTCTGCTGGCAGAAGTGCTGCACTTGCTTTTGAAACAACATTAATCCTGAGCAGTGACTACCCAACTGAGAACATTTATGAACCTATCTGTCAAAGACATCCCTTTATTTATGAAAGAGGTTGAAGACTGAGACCTACTGAGTCTTTGGTATGCAAAGCCTTGAGATGAGAGCGGGTGGGATGACTTGCAAGAGTTTGAATGTTAAAAGAGAAAGACCTAAACTGACAGAGTCAAGATATCTAGACAGAATTGAAAGAAGGTTGTCTGTCAAACTGAAAATGAAGTTAAGTCTGGTTGTTTCATTCACTGTGGATGCTTTCCACATATTAAGCACTCAGAATTCTACATTTCAAAGTCAGAATATGAATGATGTTGAACTACCATCCTACAGCTTTTCTAAACACCATGGATGTTATACACAATAAGCAGAAAGGACAGGAGGTGCTCAGTCTGAGAGGGTGTAAGACACACCTTGTGCTTGGTATTGCAAGTGGGACCCTCACCAAAGGCCACACGAGGTTGTTTGGGTGGGAAAACTTGATCTGAGCTCTACAATGAGTTTATCAGTGGTGTCCAGATTAAGCAGATTAAAATTATCTTGCACATTGCTTTATGCTTTTGTAACTCACCTTGTATGCAGTATAGACATATTTGTAGTAGCTGTCTGAGAGCATTCATTAAGAAGTGCTTTTTTTTTTTCAGTATTGAAAGTATTCTTTTTGTTTACAGTTTTCCAGCTCCTGTATTTGCAACTCTCAAAATTAGCTTTATACCTTTAGACCATGAGACGTTTTCACCATTTGATTCCGGAATCAGTCATTTTAAATTAGTTTTACTGGAAAGACAAGAATGAAAATACAATTTCAGCTTTCCTTAACAGATGATTCAAGGATGAAATTCACTTCAACTCAACATCTAAGAGAAATTTAAATAGGATTTGAAGAACATTGGCACTTTTTTCCAAAAGTTTGGAGACACAGGATACAATTGAAATTTGAAGAGAGGCCGACTATTCAGAGACAGGGAGATGCTCAGAAGGTTATGAGAATAACCTCCCAGTGTATAATTTGAAAGTCACTGGCAATATAGAAATTTCTTAGTCTAACTCAGTAGAATCAAATTTTGCAAAGACTTCTTTGTCTAATTTTCCCCAAAACATTTTATATTATTTGTCTGTGTAGACAAAATCACCTGTCATCCGAGGTGCTGCTCCCCTCTAATCTTACCTACAAAGAAAATTACACATCTCTCAGCTTTGGTATGAATTTTGAGTCCTGTAACTCTGTATTGTTATTCTTCATGCAGACACTGTTAAGAATACCAGCTATGGTTTAGCTTTGGTTATCTAGCCTATGAAAAGACTCAGCTAAACTGGAGAAAACTACTTTTATTGCAGGAAGTTATACCAACTGAGAGACACTTCCTTTAAAACTGTTTAAAACTTCAAATTTCATTGGAGTAGTTACAGAAGAATCCAGATAATAACTTATCTTAATACTATCTGGCTGTGCATGAGAACTGTCTTCTATAATTTAAATGTCTTTGAATGTGACAGTATTGGTACTTATTTTAAATGCAGTTTTCAGTTCTGCTTTTGTACTTTTAAAAAAGTTTTTGGTTAATTTCAGTTAGTCTGCTTTGAAATTACAGTTCACAAGAAAGCTCAGCTATGGAGGAGAAGGTGATTTTGTGTCTTTGTACACTTGGGGCAAGTCAAAGAAAGTGGAGCATATGCAGCTCACTTGGAAGCGAAAATAGTAAGTTTATTAGGCAAGTTTGTTTCCTCCAACTCTGATTGTGTAACCCTGAGGAGTTTCAGCTGTATGCTGGCCTTGGCATATGCATCATCCAATCTTCCATAGTCTAATGTTGATTGAGAAGTGAAATGTTTTATGATTTTATTTTTTTTTTTTTAATAAATTGCAGTAGGCAGCTAGTGGCAGCTCTGAACTCCCCACATAGTCATGAGATAGACAGTTCTCCACAGTGGAACAGCGTATGTCTGAAATACATTGCTCCTTGTGCTTTCCATTGGCATATTGACTCCTATATGTTTGTTTAAAAATAGGATATATTAGAATAGCTTCACAGAAATTGTGACTAGCACTATTAGTCAGTAACCTCAGAAAAAGGAGGATAGAGTATGTAAAGTTGACACTTTTTTACAGTGTATTGTAAACACTGTAAATAGTAATCTGCTGCTAAAGTCCTACAGTGTTGGACAAAAACAATTTAAAAGGTACCAGAATACAGTTATGAGTTGCAGAAAAACCTCAACTGAAATGAAAAAGAACGCTGTTCTGATTTCTGTTTGCCACAGTGATGTTGCAGAACAGCACCATTGAATCATGAATTGTAACCTGCCAGTGTTATCGCTATCACTGAAGTCATCAGGCTTGCTAGGAACTGGAAATCTCCAAAGTCGGGTAGGAGATAACGAATAAACATGATTTCCCCACTGCTGCCTCTCCTTCATAACAAATTAACTTCATAAGCACCAGAATTTGGAGGCTGTTTGCCTGTGTATGTATGTTTTATGTCTGCTTATGTGCTTTGTCTCAGGTTTTTCCTCTGGTTAGGGCATAAATTCTCTTTCCCAGAAATACTCAGTATTTTAAGAAAGCCTATGTATACTCTGAAGCCTTTCTTTTAGTGGGATATGCAATGTGATTGCATCAAGATCTCTCTCTTCTTCCCATCTGTATAGTATCACAAAACTTGTGGGAACATAATATCTCTGAGGCCATATCCCTCTGTCAAATTTTGTTAAAATTGTTCCAAAGCTATTGGAGGAGATAAACAGTGTTAAGTTATAATTCTTGTTTCCTTGGGATCAAGGGGAAAAATCAATGTTCCATATCTCTATGACAGAAAAACAATTTAACATCATTACAAAACTTGACTACTAGGTTTATAGTATCTGTGAAATACGTTATTGCTGGATTTGTGCTAGTGGACTTTTGTTTGGGTGGAACAATGTAGTATTTACTGCTTGGGCTTCATGAGCTACGTTTTTGAGACACTGGGTAATGCACTGTACAGCTGTTACTACATCATTGACATCAGGGGAAGAAGAGGAAGCTTTACAAATGAAACATTGATTAATACTGAACACTAGTCTTACTTTTCTAGTCTCTGATGGTTAAACTGGAGATGCCAGCATAAGTACTTATTGAGGAGAAAATATTGCTATTTTGGTTTTTCTGTTCCAGGTAAAACGTTACATCCAACAATGCAGTCAGTGAGGAGAGTCACTCAGAACAGATGCAAAATACGAAGGCTCTCTATTAATTGTTTTTGTGTTTCTGTTTAGTAATTATAGATTTTGTTTTCAAACCTAAAGTTTTAAAAATCTTGAGCATTAAGAAATTTTCACACCATGAGAATGGGTTAGCTACTGGGAAAAAAAACCAGAAGAAGGCAGCTTAAGCAATGTCATCAACATTCCATTGAACACAATTTCCAGCTTTCACAATTTTGGCTTAACTTGATGTAGCTTGGTGGTGCTGTGTCTCAGTTTTACTAATTTTATGGCAGTAATGTCTATTCTCCATCAAATTACTGCATTTTCTTTCTTATTATCTCTTTGCAATTCAGCATTTGAGTTACTTTGCTTTTCTGTCCTTGTTCAAGCTACCAGGAAGTTCTTCATAAAACTAAATTAGGCAATTGATTAAGTCACGTATTAGATTGTTACTGATTAAATTGCACAGAGTACAGGTTTCCTTTTGACCATGAACTCAGAGTGATGATGCGTAGCTGCTTTGCCTACGTTAATGGAATATCTGACTTTGTTTTACATTGGTGGAAATGTTCCATTGCTCTATTCCAGGGGTGGAAATATTTTGCCAGATACAATTTTCCTCTTCTTACTAAGGAAACAACAATTGCTTCTTAACAATGCAAATGAAAAGCATCAGCATGATAACACTTCTCTCAATATTTGAGGAATTACATATGTTTGACTTTTTGCAATTATAATGAAAGCATTAGGAGAGCTTAATAACACTACTAGAGCTTAATAATACTAAACAACAGTTCTTTCTATATTTCTATCAAAAAAACCCCACCCAAGTATTTTATAGATTTTCCTTCTGGATCCTAAATTTTCTAAAGGTAATAATTTAAAAGCACCATGTAAAATTGTATAAAAATTGTATAATTTTTTTTCCACTTTCATTGAGTTCTATGAAAGATGGCTAAATAATCTTGGCATTTGTTTTTGAAACTTGAATTTTGTAAACTATTGTGGCTCAGTATCAGTCATCATATATACAAAGGTTCAGTTTTAGAAAAGTCTTCACTGTAAGGTGTTTTTCCTTCAAGGAAACACTGGATGCATATATGTGTTTTAAATTGATTGCTGTATGTTCACAAGATCTCTGGACTGATGAGCAGTACATTTTGGTTTATCATAGTTCATATACCTAAGGGACAAATACTTTCCAATCGCTCAGCTCCCCTCAGTGTAGTTAAAGAACGAATACTTGATGAATATGAAAGAACAAAACTCTCAAACCACACTCTAAAGCCAAAGCTGACTATGCATTTAAGGAAATAATCATGCATCAGCCACTGATATAAACATACTGGTATCTTTATTTAAAAATAAAAGTGTGCTAGTCCTTTTCTTGAGGTTTGTCTGTGGTTTGTGCTTTCTTACTTTGCCTGCTTATATTTGCATAGTAGTATTCTCAGCAGCTGAAAATGCTTTAGTATAATAAACTCTTTTCTCCTTTAAGGGACTACAATGTTTCTCTTAGCCATTTTATTTTGAGAGGGTTCAAGAGTAAGTAAATGTTTGTCTTTTCTAATGGCTAATGCTAATTATTATTCCTCCTCTTCTCTTTATTTTGTGATTTCCAGAACAGAATTCCCAACCTTTAGGAGCTCTTGCTCAAAAAGCTTTCAGTCTTTATTACAGAAGAAATACAAAAATTTCTAAGAGGTCACATGTTTTGGGTTAGCTGCACTTTTTTTGGTACTTGGCTGCTCTTTAGAATACACCGTCAAACTTTCTTATTTTTTTCAGTTCTGTGGCCTTAGTGAAACCTCACAATGAACTTGAGGGTTTGTCACATTTTTAACCCAACAACAAGCGTCCTTTTCCCCCCGTACTGATCAGTTGTATTGGCTCTGGTGAGTTCACTTCATTACAGTAGTTGCATGTTCTCTGGTAAGGATAATTTTCCTCTGCGTGTACTTTTTCTTTCTTATTTATTATCTGTGGCTTCTCTAATCACTAATCAGCGTTAACACAGGTTTGGTAATGTGTAGACTTCTTTGCCACTGTTAAAGCTGCAACAACATTCAGTTGCTGCAGTGATTTATCAGAGCAAGCGGTGCCAATTTCTCTTTTGTTTGTACTTGCAAATGACTGGAAATCAATTGCATTTCTCAAACCATTTTGTGGATAACACTGGTTGTCTGGTCTGTAATGGTTGCTTCATGTGCTGCTTTTGTTTGACTCTGCTTTGTAGCTGTTCTGTCTCAGAAGTTTGGGGGTTTTTTTGAGGCATTTTAGATCCTATCTTCCAGTGTCTGAGGATCCTTTTTAAGAAATGTAATGTCATTACTTTTAGTCATTATCTTTTCATCATACTTACCAGAGTACACAGAAAAGCTAACCTAAAACATCTTTTGTTCTGCTCTTTCATAGAGAACTCATTCTCACTTGGACTGTAATACTGACTGACTGTTTAATCTGAGAATAGTCACTAAATTGTCTTGAATTTTGACCTTACTTTATATTTTATTGGAAAACGTCTTTCTCATGTGTCATGTTTTTATCAAGGCCAGTAGTCCTCCGATTTCTTCAGTGCAGTCTTCAGTTGTTTCATGCACTGAAAAATAGCTAAGAAAAGGCTTCACCATAAGAACTGCTTCTGAATCAGCTGTTGTGAGAAGCTGGGTGCCTACAAAAAGATAACCTCTGTCTGCAGCTATACAGAGAACCTGTGCTGAAATCACCCACAGTTGTTTCCTTATACATGCCAAGTTTTATCTCTGCTGGCACCTTTGACTTGTACATTCTTCACCTCAGAATTTTCTGACTTTTTTAATAAAAAACCAAAACGAGTGGCCTGATGGAGACATAGTCTACTTAAAGTTCTTGTGCAGATTTGATTTTGTTCTGTCTCTGGTTCCACTGGGCTGTTCATGAGAGTTTCACAGTGTTGTTAATTCTGCATAACAATCAGTTAAAGACAAAATGGATAAAAAGTGGTATAAGTGTGTGTGTGTTTGAATGTAAGTTTGTGGTGGAGGTTGGGGAGGAAAGCGAGTTGTAAATGAAAAAGTTGTATGTAATTTGTATGCTCATTTATTTCCTAAATAGCTTTTTGTAATATTGGAACATCCTGGATGTTGCTGGATTGATCAGAATGTGCTGTTTCACAAAGTGCACAGTAGAAGGTCCATAGTGTGTGTTTAACTACAACAGCTGACAAATGGTGTCTGGTGTGTTTGCTGCAAAGACAAGACTTTTGCTGTTTGCTTTAAATGGAAAAAACAAACAAGTGGGCAGGTTCTCCATTGTACATGGTTGGCATTTAGGGGAGAATGTAGCTTTAGAATGGTACTGATGGCTATGACTGCGTCCTAGAGAGGAAGATGGAGTGTGTTTAGCTTGCTGTGTAACAGGAACATGAAACCTTGTCTGGGTGAAAAATGTTGATAGTTTTATCGATAGGGCTCAGTAAACTGTAAAGGATATGCTGCCATCCATTATATATGCTATAAATGCATGTGTTACCTTAATTAGTTTAAAGCTGTGGTACAGTAACTTGTATCTCATTTTCCCAAGCTTGTTTCAGCTAGTTTTAGTTTTCGATTACCTCACTTAGATGTTTGTGGTAGTTGTGAGAATTTTAAAATTATTTATTATTTTCATTTTTGTGAATAGGTTGAATATTGATTTTTAATATTAAAAAAGCAGAACCAAAATTGCTGAAGGAATATTGCACGAAAGATGCCAGCAAAATCCCAGGCAGTTAATTGAATTGTGTTGTAATTGTCTTTGCAACATGACGCTGTAGAGATCAAAAGTATCAATGAGTTCAAAAAGGGATTAAGTAAATTAATTAGGGATGGGATTCCTAAACTGTCCCCTAAACACTGGGGAATAGATTTTGTTTCCATTTCTGTCTGTGAATAGTTCTGCAGCGAGAGAAACTACACATCTCATTTTGGACGTGCTCTTTCAATACAAGTGTGGTAAAATTGGTTTGGACCTGCAAAAATGTAGATAACTGAAGCTGTCAGCAATTGCAGACTCATTTTACTGAAATGGTTTTGTTTCTGACACACCTGACCTTTACTTGTCAGAATATTGACTTGGGTACAAAAGCTTTTCAAGCTCTGGTCAAAAGCTCAATGTGATTTTATTTGATTTTAGAAAAACATGGTATCTTATTTTGCCTAACTTACACCCTCAAGGTTTTCAAAGAAAAAAATACATGCAAAAAAGATTTCCTATTTTAATTAGAAAGATAAACAATAATTAAAATGAGGAAAGGCTAAGCCATTTATTTTAAAGTATTATGGATTACTGTAACAGTAAAAGGAAAGTAGACAAAAAGATAAAATGAAAACTTCAATAACTTTTTTTTTTGTAACTTCAGACAGCTTACATATAGAAATTCAGATTTATGGTAAAAAGGCTTGTCACAGTTTGTATAAGAGAGAAATAGTAGAATATAATGGGCATTTAAAACAAAATCTTTAATCAGCATTTTAATTGTTATCATTATTATAATACTATTTTATTAAATCTCATTTCAGGGTTAGGTTTACTGTGTTTCCTCACTGAAGAAAGTTCCTTCAGCTGCTGGATTTGGCTGAATAGGTCTAGTCCTTTTTCCAGAATCATTTACCTCCAATTGTATTTGGAAAGTGCTCTAACCAGTTTGGCAGGAGATCTCTCCCTCTCTTATTGCAGCTGTTCAGTTTTGTATAAATAATTAAGTATTCATTTGAAAAGGTATTGGCACTCAGGGGTTGCCCCTGCCAGCTGAGAGCCCTAACCCCAAAGCTATAGACTCGTTTTCATGCTCTCTATTTGTTCCAATGAATATTTCAGTGTTTCATGTAAAATTGATCAGCTTGAAGAGGACTGACTGAGAGATCTGTTGCAGCATGGTAAAAACATTCTTCCTGTCATGTATAAGAGGCAGAATGAAGTTCATCATGAAGCCGTTAGATATGAGGTGCCTTTGAACAAGAGTCATCTCACAGCCCATGTAAGAATCGTAATTGCTGTAAACTCAGGTGTAAGGGAAAGGACCATTGGTTTCATGCTGCTCTCTGCTGTGTTTTCTTGCCAAAATCTCCTTCTGGTTACCTTTTTTTGAAAATAGCAAAATGAAATACCTACTGATTTGTTGAAAACTTGAAAACATTTCAGTGCTTGTAGAAGAAAGAAGTTTTCTTGTTTTATTCGGAGACTATAATTCTTACATTATGGATTGATGTGTTGTTGCCTCCTAACTTGCTATTGAAAATGGTCCCCAGACAAACATCAAGAGCAGGAGAGGTGGGAATTTATCTGTTCATCTCTCCAGTGTATGAATTCAAAACTACAGGGGGGCTGTTCAAGTGCCAAATAATATCTTCCATGTATGAAATTAAAAGGGGAAGTTAAGTAAATGAAAATACTGTTGAAAGTTTCAAGTGTAATCACAAAAAACATAAAATAAAACATTGACATGTTTTTCAGTAACTTTATTTCCCCATTGCTAGTGTTCTGCCAAAGCTGTCTGTTGCGTTTTGTTCCTGTCGTGTAGTACAACAGAAAAATAGAGGCAAGAGGGGTAACAGGTGAAAAAATAAATTACATTAGATGGGTATAAAAAAATAACATTTGGGAAAATTGCATGGGAGGTGTTATTCAAATTTTGATTTTAAAAACCTGATAAACCTAGTAAAATCTTTTTGTCATCTGTAATTTAACATTAGCTATTTGTGTCTGTATGCCTGTGAACAGACACATATATATATATATACACAGATATAAACTCTCTGGGTATTTCTTCCTGTTAGTGTCTTGCATTTTGGAAAATCAGTACTTTTCAATTTTCTATCTACTAGTTTTTTATCTACTTTCAAGTTAGTTAAGTGCGTTATTCTAAGAATAAAGGCAATTTAAAAAATTCATAATAACCAAGAATAGCAAGATTATAGCTGAAAGTGTATTTTGGATGGGGACTTCATTTCAACAAGGTCATTTGCTTTGTAAGTGTATATTCCCTCTCTTGGAGTATGCTAACGCTTTTTCTTTCTCCTTGTGGACAGTTTCTTAAAGAAGAAACGTTAGAAGATAAGTACTCTGGTTTTTAGTTTAAAATATCTTGTAATGCCTGTTTTATGGTCTTCTGAGGTCAGTGAGACAGTTGCTGATACCATAGCATCTTCCAAAGTGTGAATAAAAGGGCATGTCTACTTCCAAGGAGTCTTTTCTGATCTGATACAATTTTTTTAAACATGTAAATAATAGGAGATATAAGGTCGTGGAAAATCAGACTCAATATTTGAAACTATTTACATCTGCACTTATTTGCCTTTTCTCAGATATTTTCAGCTGAGGGCATCAAATCTATGGGATACTTAACCTTGACAATACATGTTTTTTCAGATACAGTAGGGCTAATGCAGCGCCAGTGTACGTGGGAGTGGTGCTCTGAACTGGGCAGCCCTAATGAGGAGCTGTCACCTCTCCTAGTAACTCTGTAATCGTGAGCTGGATGTTCTATACTCAAATGTTGTGGTATTTTTTCCCTTAAAGTGGAAGACTGGCAACCACAGTTTCTGAGATCTGCTCTATATTTTGCCATCTGTCCTTGGTGGGCTTCAGTTTATATATTTGCTAATCATTTATACTTATAATACTGTAAAAATTTGATTAAGCTTAACATCAACACTTTGAAGTTATTGGAGGCAAAGATGTATATTAGAGTGCTGCATGAGTATTGCAAGGTAGAATTATCTTGATTTAAAAATAATTAGCATGCATCAGTGTCTCTAGATCCTATCTGCAGTTCAGTATCAAAGCTTGCTGATTGGGGTTCTACAGGTAACTGAAACTTCCCTATTATTTTTCTGTAGTGAATTGATTAATGCTTGTCTTCCTCACTCCTGTCCAATTAAATTTATCTCACTATTTGACCATCTTCTCTGGAGAAATCTCAGGAGGAAAAGTGTATTCTTTCACCGAAATATGCCTCCCAGTTCTGGTTAACTGGAAGTGAGAAATTCTGAACATCTGAAGTGTTGAGCCTGGTGAAGTTACCATAGAGCATTTTACTTTTACCAAGATATACTGTGTTTAAAATGGACTTCTCAGCTCTTTATTTTCACAAATCTCTGCACACAAAACTCAGATGTATTTATTTTTTTTCCTCCCTCCATTGCTTTGGGTTCCTTGTAGTCCTTTCCACATGGGAACATAAGTATAAAACCTGATGATGTAATTTTACACACTGTACACGGGACTTTTTAAAGCACTTGCTTAAAACATAGTTTGGTATAATTTTGTCTCTTGAATGTAATAAAATTAAGAGGCGCAATGACAAATTTCTAAGATGCATATCAGTAAGATTTAGTTAATTGCCTGATGATGACTTCTTCAAAGCAATTAAGCCATAGTTTTCTTTAAATAGTGCACTGATCTCCATGTGCAAGCTTAAGGTCCATAAATGTGCTGAGTAATTATCTATTCACTGATCAAGGAAAAGTATTATTGAAAAGATTCCAATTTAGAAATATTCATAAATAATTCAGATCTAAGCCAATCAGACTAATTTCCTTGGGGTATTTTTGTGGTTTGTTGCTGTGTTTTTTAATTGAACATACTCATAGGGGAATAAACTCCAGACTTCTTTACCTCCCATATAGCAAACCTTTGCCTTGCCTTTTAAACATTTTTACTGAAAAAAGTAATGTCTAAGAATACTAGACACTAAAAGAGTGAGGAGGGGTGATGGGAGTACTGAAAAGTATGTTTACTTTTAAAAAAATTGTAAAGTTTCTGAATGTTAAGGGAATAAAATTTCCTTTTTACTCTGTATGATGCTGGAATGTTGTTTCTTAGTGTTGGTATCTGTTAAGCACTATCCAGTCATCTGTATTTAGGTACATTTGTTATCCAAGGACTTGTCTATTTGTATTTACAAACTGTAGGCAAGTAAACTCTTTAAGCTAGAAATGCTTTGATCTGTTGGAAAAACAGTTTCAGAGGAAGAGTGAGGCATGGGAACCCTGTTCAGCATAGCTGGCTGCAGCAGTTCCTACTTCAAAGTGGAGAGGCAGTATGTTATCTGTTCAACAGATTTTTCTACCCATTAACAGCCAATTTATTTGAATCTACTGTGTGCTACTGGAACTGCTTGCTACCAGAAGCAGACAGCTTATCTGTTTAAGGGAACAGAAGGAAACTCTCCTTTTAAAGTCTGTTTTAATCTCCTGTGAATGTTTCTCCCATGGGTTTAGGTTTGGAACTAAGTGAGCGCAGCTTCCCTTCACTGCAGTCTTAGATGTTTTCTTTTTAAAGATGACAGCTACACCTAGATCAACTAGAATTACTATTTCATGTCCCCTAGAAACCTGTCCTAATTCAACTCCATTTCCCTGGTACAAGTTCCTGTTCATCTCATTCTCGGGTAACTGAAAGTAGCATTTGGTCCTTCTGTCTACTTTCAGATGGGATCTGCAGTGGTGACACCTACAGAATAAATGTCCACTATTTCAAAATCATAGAATCGTTGAGGTTGGAAAAGACCTTTAAGATCATTGAGTCTAACAGTAAACCTAACACTGCCAAGTCCACCACTAAACCATATCCCTAAGCACCACATCTACGTGTTTTTTGAATACCTCCAGGGCTGGTGACAGCCACTTCCCTGGGCAGCCTGTTGCAATGCTTGACAACCCTTTTGGTGAAGAAATTTTTCCGAATATCCAATAATCTAAACTTCCCTGGCGCTACTTGCGGCCATTTCCTCTCGTTCTATCACTTGTTTCCTGGGAAAAGAGACTGACACCAACCTCACTACAAAGAACTTTGGAGGTATTTAAACAAAGGTAAGTGATTAATGCCACTTCTTTTCCCTCAAAGTTCAGCTTTGCAAAGGTTATTTACGACATTAATAAAATGAGCAATGTACTATTTGCCATGTCTCTGCCATAAAAATAAACTCCTGAAAATCTCCCAATATTTAAAAAAAAAAAAAAAAAGGCACAGAGCACCTGTGGAGAAGCCTTAGTCTGAACATACAGAGCCTGATCTTAGTTTCAAGTAATCTTTCCAGTATTAGAATAAAGAACATATGTGTCCATTGTACAGTAGGTTCTGCTCTAGCTTCTATGGCTTGAAAATGAATCAAAACACAGTTCAGAGTGTCAAATGAGTATAAATTAAATTGAGTTGTTCAAAGGTTTTCACTGAGAGGAAAATGTAGATTACAATTAAAGTGTATCAACTAACTGGAGTCTTCATTTTTCCTGGACAGTACTTCAGACATCTTTGAGCTCTTTGCCTGATAGCATGCTGCAGTGCACTCAATTCACATTAAAAGCATTTGTAATTAGGTTGATTACTTTCTTATGCAAAATATTCCTGAGTACTGGAGAAGCTTTAATATTAGTATTTTTTGCTTTGTACTTCACAGGTTTTAATCTGATAGCAAGACATCAATGGAAACAAGATTTAAGGGTTTGTTAGAGAATCAGGTGTGTCTTTATGAACTGTACAATAAACCTGTGCATACACTGAGTTTTTGTTAAGGCATTCCATAAACAAAGGCATCTTTGATGTATATAAAATTATTCTAAATTTTAATTTCTAAGACCACCTTTCTGATGAGAACATTAAGATTGTACTCTTTTTATGACTAGCAATTAACTGTGACATTATGGCCCATAAGAGAGGACAGAAACCTGTCACAATCCTGTCATGTATTGAGATCGTGCTTTTGTTCTAAAATTGCTTCAACTCGAATATGGAATTGTGAGTGTTGGTATCAGAATGAATTTATTTCCTCATGTCCATTAAGGAGCTAAGGCTCTTGGAAGGTCTTAGTAGAATAGCTTGGGCTCAAGATACTGATTGTTTAAACCCTTAGTTCTTCCTTCTTTCATCTTCATGTAATGAGATGCACCATTATTCCTACAGTTTTACCAGACTTTGAGGGCTTAAACAGTATTTGTTCTGTTAGCTTTCTCTGATGTAGCTGGGAAAAGGCTTTGTGTGTTGAGCAGAGTAATAAATACATTCTGTCAAAAGAATGAAGCAGAAGAGCAAAGAATATAATAGATAAGTAGAACAGCACATGGAATTGTCAGTTGTTAATTCCGCTGGTGTGGAGACTGTGCTACACGATACTGAAAGTAAAAATCAATTAAATGCTTAGTCTGATAAAATTCCTGTTAGAATCTCAAAAGCAGAATTGACAGGGAAACAAGGGTTTGATGGGAAAGATGAAGAGAGAGGACAGGGAAATTCCTTTGGAAAGACAGTTCCTTGGAGTATCGTGGTGATCAGTCTGTAAAAATGTATTTCTATTTCTTCCTCTTACTGTTGATCCCTGTAAAATCATGGAGCACTCCCATGGGAATTTCTGATGATTATGAATTTCCATTGTGCTTTTCTGTTCTCTGATTTAGGTAGAATTCCACAAGAAAGAACTTTGATCAGAAGCTTGGTTTTGTTTTTACTTCAGCAATTCTCCATGAAGAAATAAAAGCTGATTGACAAAACCCATGTTCTTTATGTTGTTCCAAGGGTGACTGGTAACAGGCAAAGAATGACTTTTAGGGCTCTGACACATGAAAAAATAATTGTTTTTGCCTCTTTGCATCTCTCTAGTGCTCAGTGTTTCTGCCAGAAACTGGTTTTCTGCTTTTGCCTTTGTAAGATCACGCCTTTCCCAGAACGGTACTGATCACAACCTGGATTTGTGGTTATATTTCGAGGTGTGCTGTCACCCTAACTAACCATTACAGGAAGTAACCAATTCCAAGTTGCTCCCGCTGATAGGAATGAGAGGGGAGGAAAAGGGGGTGGAATTCATGGGCAGAACTACTGAGTTCAATTGCACTTCTTCCATATATTCAAGGAGGAAAAGTTAATTAATCTGAAAAGAGCTGTTGATGCCAGTGGCTTTTGTATGGAAAACTGAGCACCAGGAACTTGTAAAATGAAAGCAAGTACATGACGCAAACTTTGGGAGGCAGCCTTAAGTTCAGAACAGGGCTCTAATCAGCTCTTAACACTTTATGTAACTGTTTGACTAACTAACAGAGCTGTTGGTAACGCTGGGTGGTTGGTTTTTTTTGAAGGGGGTAGTGTAGGGATGTTTTAGGCTTTTTTTCCTCCTTCCTGCCACACTTTGGTATTATCTGTCTTTTTCTTTCTGTCTCCCTTAAAAAATATCTTTGAACTCTTGGTTATTCCCTTGCTATAGACGGGTTTGCTATCAGCAGTCCTTTGATAGGGAGCTGTACCAGTGGGTGGAACACCTTGGGCCAAAATAAATACAGATTATAACTTTACTATAATGATATTCTGGCAGGATTAAAGACTTCAGTGGAATTGCTGTGAGTTTCCACCAATATAAGTGAGATCAAAATCTTGATCTGAAACTGCTGAGAGGTTCTTTTCCCTAATGTGATGAAAGCTGTCAAGTGCAAAGGAGATTCTGTCAATTCATAGCGTGACTTCAGTGCTGGCTCTACAGTATCAAAACTTGTTTTCCTCAGTTATCAAAATGTTTTCTCATTTTTTGATCTTCAGACAGTAAAATAAATCTTGTCTTCTTCAATAACAAGAAAGAAAAAAGAAATCTGTCACAAATACTGGTAGTGCTTCTATAGTTAGTTCTTTGGTGTTTGTGCCAAATAAGAGCTTTAAAAACATGAAAGAAGAAATTAACAATTCTTTGGCTTAAAACTCTCAGGAATTTGGAACTTCCGGAGTTAAAAAGCATTAAAAATGCTAGTTTATTACTGTCTAGAGAAATTAGATGGGTAGAAGAAAAGCTATTGTCACGTGAGAGGTTTTATCTACTAAATGTGTTAAACAAAACTAAAGCTCCTTAAAATATCAAATTTTAAAAGATGGATGAAAAATTAATTAGAAAGTATTTTTATGAATTAGATATTATTTGTTTAGAAATTATACTCACTCAATCACTAGTTAAAAGCAAAAGGTTAACTGTTCTGTGAAAGTAGTTCACTGATGTCTTGTAACAAAGACAGATTATTTTAATGTGAAATAAGGTAATTTAATTTTTGTTCCATGACACAGCTTTATGAAGTATATATTTTTAAAAATGGGGCTAATGGGCAAATTTTTTAGTCAAAGAATTAATTGACTGAATTAGTTTTTAGCTCTCAAAATACCCTCTTGTGTAGGTGGCTGAAGCACACCTTAGTGATAGCTGAGTATGGTATAGCTTGTGCCATTCTGTCTTGTCTGTTCTGCTGCTACTGGTGATATATATCAAGACTTTCAGAGGTGTCTTCCTTGCTGTTATTCACATATGAAGCGAATTTTCCCACGCTTGACTGCTGTTTTCTAGCATAATAATACAGTTTTATAACAGCCAGCAATCTTTCATGTATATTACTCAATTTTTGCAGCACTGTATTTGAGCACATTTCGCATCTGGTTTGTACGCAAGCTAAAAGCTTAGAAGACCCTTCTACTTTTCATTTCAGCTGATCATTAACTCATTTTAAAGAGTTGTTTTCTGGTAAAACTTTAGTATTTTCTTGTATTTTAACAAAATTTCATTATTGTATTGTTCCCTACTTTTAAAAATTTTCTTGTCTCCTCCACAGCTTGTCGAAGTAGTTCAGACATTTTTTGTTTGTTTCTCTGAATAAATAGCCTTTGCCTGGCATTTTTCTAGTAAATACATAAAATTTTAGCTCAGTCTCTTATCAGTTGGCTGAAATTGAAGGTAGGTTTCAGTTTACGAAGTGGTAATTTCTTTGTTGTCATTCAAGAGACAAAACGAATCATTGTTTTCTCTAAACTGTATTAGTTGTAAGTTTTCCTCTTCCTATTTTAATATAAGAGAAACAATATTTTCTGGGAAATGAGAGCCCTATTAGTCAAAGAGAACCTATTACAAATGAGCTTGTAGATTACAAATTTGTAACTAACTACTACTAACTGGTTACTAATTAATATTACTAACTTGATATTGTTCACTAACAAATTATTCTAATTAATTGATAGATATTTTTCTAATCCTTGAACTTTTAACATCACAATTTTGAATGCTTCAGGTCCTCCTTGCCTGGTGCATAGAGATACCTTGTGGGGTAGATCAGGTGGAAGGACTTTGTCCAGTTGATTTGGGCTGCTGACTGGCTCACCCCCAGCCTCCTGCCCTCCGTGCTTTGCAGGGCATCAAACTGCAATGTCCCTTTGCACCATTAACCCTTTTGGGAAGATCTTGCTGGAGGCTCTGCTTGGGCTTTATTTGCTTTGTAGCAAGTGCCAGAATGGTATAATGAGCTTCATTCAGGTGGGCTGGGTGAGTCATGGTCTCACCAGTAGATATTCTGGCTATGTACTTTATGCCTCTTACTGAATTTCACTGAGTTATCCTTGAGCTACTTACTGCAAGTGGAGGGGTTTTGTTGTTGGGTTTTTTTGGTTTTTGTTTTATTATAGTAAGCAGGATTTCCAAAGGATTAGCTTTCTTAGACCATTTTCTTACCTCTTCAGAGTTTTGGTCTAAATCTAGACTGCCTCATGAAATTTCTTTGTGAGTCCTTATCTATATGTCTGTATCAAGTATTGTAATTTAAGTGTATTTATAACATTCTCTTTCTCATGTGAATAGGTTGCACCAATTTAATTTTTTTTTACATTTTAAGCTTAAAATGTTTTCTTATACAGAACTACGGTAATAACTCTTAGGTTATCAATTAAAATAGCAAATAACTTTATCTGTTTCTAAGCAAATCCCTTTATATACTGTGTTATATTCTGACATTAAACAAGATGTCATGGGGCCTGATGCTAAGTGGGTATTCTAGAACAGTTATACTTTATTACTTTTCTGTACAAATGCTTACATTCTGGAAGAGTGCTAAACAAGAATAGTAGTGTTTTTCACTTCATTCACACCCAAAAATGACTTAAACTCCCTGTGTAACTGAACTCTCAAATGAAATACAATGGATGGTTTAGGAGAGCATCCAGGAAAGTGCCAGCAGCTCAAACATTATTCATGTTGTGGACTACTAAATGAGTAGTCTGAATCAAATTCTGCGTGTTCTGATCTGCTTTGTGAATACTGAGTTCCTGCCATTGTGTGGTAAATGAAAAACACCACCACAAACTACGTACCATTTCCTTTCATGCAGGTGACCTTCTCGGGTTGGGGTTTTTATTTATTTATTTATTTTTTGAAAAGAAGAATAAGTATTCCAGTTGCATTTCCTGAGAAAATCAAGCTATTTAGTAGTTACTGAGTACAGATCAGCTTCTGTCACTCAAGGTTAATTCTCATGCTGATGTCCTCTGTGGATAAGGTTGTTTTTGCTGCATTAGCAAGCTCAATCTGTATATTATCAACAGCTGAATAAATGAGGCATAGAAGTGAATGCTGAATATGTTCAACTAAAACTAATGCATAAAATCACAAGTGAAACATGGTATCTTAAAATTTGTCATTTTCTCTTTGTAATAAACACTGTTTAACTCTCTCTTGATTTCTCATGCCAATGTTTGAAAGACTGCATTATTGCTTCTAAAATTGCTATACACTGCTTTTGTAATCTTCATATATTATAAATGGGTCATGAAATCCAGTAAGAGAAAACAGAAAAGGCAATCAGACCCTGGATGGCAGTGATGACTATAGAGGTACCCATGAAGAGAAGATAACTAGCCATTGCTGTAAAATTGGATTATTTTTTTCCTTTCCACCCCCAACAGTTCCAGCAATCTTTCCACTGAAGTTAAAAGGATATGGGCAGGGTCCCTCAAATTCTGCTCATTTATCTCTACAATGGAAGATTTAAAACCAGAATGTAACATAAGTAATGCTGAGAAATAATCTTTGCAAAAGCCTCAACAGGATGACTTTTTTCACTGTTACATTTAGCAAATATCATGAAATAGAAACTGTCTTTGTGGCCACAAACTTAGAAATTTGGGCACAGTTATCTTTGTATACCTTACTGAATATTTTCGTATCTTCTGTCTTCCCTGACAAGAATGTCTTTGTTTTCCTGCAACTCATGGAAACAAAGGCATTGGGGGGAGATTAGGTTTATTCCCTGTCTATTATTAATTTAGAATTTGTTATCCCTTTTGGATTAAAGTATTCTATTCCTCTCTGATGAGTCAGGCAGTTCAAACTGTAAATAATTTAAAAACAATTTAAATTGATTTGTCTAATTCATTAGCATGAGTAGAGCCTATATGACTGTTAAAGTAACAATTATAGTTGAAAGGGTAGAAGGTGGTTTGCATTCTGGTTCTTATAGAAATAATGCTTAATGGACTGTGCTGGATGCGTTACGCTGATTCTTTATTTCAATCTTCTGGGAAGACTGGAGAAAAAAGCCATGCATGCCTATTTGCCTATGGAGAGATTCATGTGGGGATTACTACGAGTGGCAATTAGCCAGTAACAGAACGTGTTGTGTGCAATGACAATAGAAGGAGAGGTAAAATGAAGGAGAGATAAGGTGCTCCTTCAATTTTTATTTTGGTGTGGAAACCTGTATGTATTGTGTGGCTGTTGTAGAGCAGTAAAATATATAGCAAAACAATGCAGCAGTATTGGAAGAGACAGCTTATTTTCCCTTGAGGCCTAGAAAATCTCAGGACATCCATTCCTCAAAAGTCTGGAGAAACAGGCTTATTTTCAGTCTATGAAGGAGACTGGAAAAAATCTGGATTTCATTGGAGCATGTGTGAATGCAATGCTGACAGCTATCTCTTGTACTGGAGACTTTCCAGTTCAGATGTTTCCACTCATCTAATTCAGTAGTATGTTTCGAAAAGAGCAAAGATTAGTCTGATCCTACGCTAGAGAGGACAAACTCCCTCCCTCATCCTCCAGGGGAAAACATTTTACTGATGATTTGTGCCAAAGTGTCACTGATACATTTTGTTTATTTAAAAACAAACAAACAAACAAAAGGCAAAGACATCAATTTCTGGCTCTTATTCCTTAAAGTAGCAGACATTTATGATAAACACTACAGGTTCTGCAAGTGTCTTATAAATATGTAGAAAATGTGTGAAATTACATGTATATACACACATGGTTAGTTCCTCAATAGTGACTTACACTTTGTAAAATTTTTGAAGACCATCTTGTATGTGTGAGGCTTTCCTTTCAGGGAGTAAGAGTTGCTAAGTAATAGGAAATTTTATGTGGGTTTTTTTTTTAAATTTGATTTTGAGATTGCTTTATGTTGAGCAATAATTATGTTTTCTCAGAAAGAAAAACATCAGGCTTTAGGGAATGTTTCAAGCTTATGCAATCAGTAAGTTTGTTTCTTTACTCTCTGTAAGAGGTTCCTTCTAAAGTGCTGTTACTCTTTATTTTCCTCATGGTAGATATTGTAGAACATTTATATTAAGTGTAGTTTCTTCATAACATATTTCTTACCTGTTTATATGTCCAACAGAAATGTATGTGCATATATAAATATGTATTTTTATTATAAACCCAGAGAACACTTGAGCAAGAGTACTCCAAGGCAGAAATCTGTGGAAAAATAAGTGTAAAATGTTCTTGTTCTTTGTTACTGCTTATTCAAGTAGTGTATCTTACAGGTCATAGTCATCTCCTAGTAAGTTCAGCAGTGAAGTGCACAAGAATTAAAAAAAAAAATACTATCCAGTGTTCAGAAAGTTACAGTCCATCTGATTTGAGGCTTTGGCTGTTTCGCTACTTGCTCTGTGTCCCCCTCAAAGTTATTTTCAGGTGGATTTTGTATCACTTGAATCTGTATAATCCTAAAAAATAAAATTAAAACTCCTGTTGTCCAGGGAATGCCAAGTAGTTAGCATGTCTTCACTGCTCTACAGCAGAGAGAAGTAACAGAGAAAGGTATTGGCACTGATAAATTAATGGAGATACATTTTCAATCATTAGCAAAAAATTCACCCAGTGGGAATGGCTTGTGGCCAGCAAGAAGGCAAATGAATATTAAATTGATCATTTATTTATGGAAATTTCTAATTAACTTTTTTCATAAGTTATGAAATTTATCAGAAACAATTTCTTTTTCCAGACAGAATCCATACACAATAACAATTGTTATGGGTTTTTATCTCTTTCTGCTAAAAGATTATTTGTCTGGTATAGGATGGCAGAATCATCTGGAATAATTTACCTTATCATATTATGCAGTAACTAAACTCATTTGAAATGGAAAAGCTGAGGTGCTCTTGCCAGCTGTTTGTACTCATCTTGCCTACTAAAGGCTTTTACTTTTAATTTCATCTAGCATCTTACTATCAAAACAAGGTGGTTGTCATCCCAGCCTTTGCAGATGCCACCAAAGGTGGAGGATGAACTTTAAATTTAAATATTTTTTTACAGAGCAGATAATCAATACTCTCCTGCTTTTTTGTAAGAAGTTGTTCCAGTTCAAGAATGTTTTGTATTTGGTTTTAATAGTGTGATACAGAATACATTAAGTCTTTGAAACTGTCTCATCTGAGCCGAAGTTACTTGAAACAAAACTAATTTAAACCAGTCTGTTGCTGACCTGAAGTGTTATTAGACAGTTAGTTCTTGGCTCTAGAAGGCAAAAAAAAGCTAAAGAGGAAGGGGGGAAAAAAAACCCATAAAACAAACCAACCCAGAAGTGTGAGCACTTGCTTTAGGTACGTGAACAATTGACACGGTGAGTACTTTTTGAACTGGACCTTTGTTTCAAGGGCACTGCTGAACTGTCTGTGATCAGGTATTGCACAGTTGCTGTACAGCACTGTGTTACATTTACCAGCTACTGAGGTGTCCAGGTGGTGTTAAAGTTTAATTCCATATTGAGTTCATTGTTCTGGTTGTCTTTTAGGCCAACTGGGTAATGACTTTGTAAAACACCAGCCTGTCTGTAAGAGTCTGCTGTCTTCAAGATGGGTTGAATTTAGTTTGACATCCGAGTTTCTGACTTTTCTCTGAACTCCACTGATTTTGGCATTGCCTCTGGATGTGGTGGTGTTAGTACAGTGCACCCATGTGAGCTTCAGAAGGCACTGTTTGAAAATATGGACAGTTCTTTAATTTCCCACAAATTAGGGCTCGACTTATCATACCATTTTGTAAGCTAAGATGTTGTGGTGACTCTGTTTACAATGTATCACTCTCTCAAAGACATGGGATAACTTCAGTTTGAGGACATATGATTAGCATCTGTTACATCTTGTTTCTTGAGCATTGCTTTTTCAGTTACAGGATATTCAGGCATGTGTTGTGTAGACATGAACATAATTATTTCATCATCAGATAACATATGTTTGCTAGAATATATAGTATTGCCTCGTGTCACTCATTGTTAGACACATGCCAGAGATATAATTTTTTTCCTCCAGCTTATGTCAGATTTTTAAAAATACATATTTGTTTTAATATCTCCACATGCTCAACACTATGCTGGACATTATTTCCTGAAGTTAATGCTAAATTCATTGCGTAACCTGTAGTTGCTGTGCTTTTCTTTGGGATGAACTGTGCAATTGTAGCAACCTGACATATTAAATAGAAAATACTGATTATATCCTCAGTGAATGAGTAGGCTGCAGAGATGTTAAATGACATGATAGTTGCCCAGGAATTTATGATAGAATATAAAGTTGATTTCCTTATATCTTTTGTAGGTGGGGTTTTTTTTTAGATGTATGATTTTTTGGTAGCTAGTAGTGATATAGTTTGATTACATTACGTGAAATAACTTAAAAGAATGTCCTTTGGAAAAAAAAAGCTGAGATGTCAAAAAACAAAGGGAAGAAATCCTTCTTTAAGCATGGAGACCTTTCTGGCCTACTCTTAATGAGAATTTATTTTCTTAATCAGATTGATTAGTATTTATGTTATGTAAAGGGTCAGACTACATATTCACAATGACACCTTCCCAGTTTCAAAATCTAGGGCTACAGTAGCCATGTTTCTGTTCACTCCTGTAATTCTGGTTTCCGTTTGGTGATATCATAATAATAATATATTAATGTTTAGATGTTCTTCAATTAAAGGGGAAATTTTCCTTTTGACCACTATGAAAATTCAGTATGGGGTAGGAAGGGGAAAGTATGTTGATAAGTGAGTCCTGGAACTTAATGAAAAAATACTTGAAAGACTGTAGAAATTTTGAGGTACGAGTTCTGTCATGTGTCTGTGTACTTAGTATATGAGAATATTTAGACTACAGACATGTGAATACCTACAAACCCCCCAAAAATCCTAAGGCTGAGAACCAAAGAACTTTTTCTGCAGTTCTGTCAGACCATCTAACCTGACCTGTGTAGACCAAGTGCTCAAAGGGAATTGTTGAGACAGTGTTTCTCCTGAAGTCTTATTTTAAATGTTTTATTAAACATATAAAAAAGAAAAGTCTTGTTAATGCTATTTATATTCAAATGTTTGCAAGTCATATTTTCTGTTGGTTGACATGCTGATGTGCTTACTGGCACTACAAAGCAGCACAGTTGCTTTCTCCACTGATATTAGTCATGTTGAGGCACTTCCACAAAGAAAATATACAAAGCAAAGAAACTAATAGCTTTACCAGTGCCTGAAATTGCATGTGCTGTGTTAAGGAAACATTGTAAATTGTAAACTAATTTTATCTTCAGAAAAAGAGGTCCTTTTATTCAAAAAGAGAAATATTTATAATAGTTGAGAACACCATGAATTCGTCAGTGCCCAAGTGATACGCACAGCTAGCGTACTGAAGAAGATACTTGCTGTTACAACCAAGTGAACAGGCATTGTGATGGAATGAGGCATTAATATTTGTTAGTGGCACTTTCCAAGGAATATTGTTAAATGCCACTTTGTTTACATTCACAGATGTGTTAAGAAATTCTAAAACAAGCTATAAAATATTCTTTTCTGACCCTTATAAAAGTCTCATAAGATAATCAGCATCTGCTAATATTTCATAAAATATCATCATCAATCTCAATGTGGAAGAAAATTAATTTCATCTATATCACAGAGAATCACAAATGTCAGGGATTGGAAGGGACCTCGAATCCCTGACATTCTGTGATTCTGTGTGTGTGTATATGAGTTGGATATTCAAGAAATTATGTTAGGCAGGTATGAACTGAAGTGGAGGTGGAAGAAGCTGAGGGGGAAGCGTGTTCAGCAGTTTTAGTGTTTTGAGATCTGGAACCAAGGAATTCTGATTAAATTATGTTTAAGGTTATTCCTTAGAATATCATAAAGGAGAATTGTGTGTGTTACAGCTATGTTTTTTGTCTCCGTTATTCCCAATTTCCTGAAACTTTCTCCGAAACCCAGTGAAAGTGCTCTTTCTTGGGATATGTGTGGTGATCTAATTATCAAACAGTATAAAGTTTTCTTTAAACTCCCAACAACAGAAAGGCTACAGTAGTATTGACGTTGAGGAGGAGAAAAGATAATAATCACTTCTTTGTTCAGTTGCAGTAGCAATTTACTAACTTCACCAAAGGCATATATATACTTCTTTTTTTATATATTTTTATTACAAAATAAAAATAGCAGAAATAGTGTGGAAAGTGGAATGAGTTCAGTCTGAAATAAGAAAAACTGTATTTTGAAAGCGTTATGTCAAACATGGACAGGGTTAGATCAGTTTCTGTGCCAGCTTTGAGGTTTGGGGTTTGGTTTTTTTGGTGGGGTGGGTTTTTGGGGTTTTTGTTGTTGTTGTTTTTTAATTAAATAACTAGTCTAACCTGGGACATGGAAAGATGGAAATAAAGCCCTAGCTAGCTGTGCTTATATTACTATCCTGAAACTGTTATCATAGCTTCAGTGGGACACGTACTATATCTTTTTATAGCCACTCAAATTATAGAATAATGATGCAACATTATAACTGTGTAGCATATGTTCTTTGAATTTCTATTTTTACTTCAGTTATTTGGTGAAAGTTAGACCTGCAGGCATCAGGTAACTCTGAATATAATAAATACATCAAAGAGGCAATCAGGTTTACAGCTCAAGTAATCTCAAATCTTGCAGCAGAGTTAATTTTGTCATTGAAGACAGATTTGAAAGTAGTTTTTAAGTTAATGGTTTGGTTTCAATAAGCTGCTAAGTATGAGCACAGTAGATACCTGGCTCTGGCACACTAAGGTTGCAGTGCCATACCGACCTGTCTGGGAAGGTCAGAGGTAATTTTGGGCCAAGCACAATGCACTGTGATGCTGGGGTCAGTCAGGCAGCAGAAATCTGGACAATTTTCCATTTTTTGACCTAAGAGCTGTACATTGTGCATTGGTGCCCACGTCTCTGGCAGTGTGGCTGTTGCACTGTGTGCCATTTAGCAAATGAATTGTGTTGCTCTGAATTTAGTATACTCTATGAGGGCATACAAAGAGGTTAATATGAGGAACTCTGTGTTCTGTAAATTAATATCCTCCCTCATTGCACAATAATTTTCCTGCATAAATGACAAGATAAGAAAAATTCTGCCCTCACTGTGGAATGCACAGAGGTAACTCTTTGAATGAACATCCAGAATGTTCTAACTTTTATTTGATTTGTGAGGTACAACATGAGTAAGTTGGGGGATTTTAAAACAAATTGGGTTTTGTTGTTGGTTTGGGGTTTTTTTGGGGTTTTTTTTTGGGGGGGGAGGTACAGTTACCCCCCCACTTCCCCCATGTAATGTGCTCTGTAATAACTTTGCTTTGATGGTTCTAGTGTGTTACCATCAAGTAGTAAATCCTTCTCGGCTATGTAAGAAATAATAGAAGTCTTTTCTTCTAATAGTTCCTCCAGGATGGGAAACCCCTCTGAATTGATCAAGCCTAAGCAGTGGCCTGTGTGAGAAAAGAAATAAATGAGTTTTCCCTTCTCAAAAAGCTATATCATATTAATAATATTTTAATTAGGACAAATATGTTCATACTTAATATTCCTTATGTACTTAATAGTCTTGACAGTCCTGGATGGCATGTATCTTTTTCTGGCTTCCCATCAAATACCACAGTATTACAGGGTAACTGTGTTGGAAATAATGTAGGCTGGCTTGTGACTAGCATCACAAAAGATCCTCTCTAGAGCATTGTCAATAAATTATCTCACCCATCTTAGTACACTGTCTACTTTGCATCTTTCATACAACTTGTTTCTAAAAATGGCATCCAAACCTCTTACTTATTTACAAGACCATCTGGATTGTAGATATATAAAAGAACTGTTAAATTTGTAAGCATTTATCAATTAAAGAAAAGTTCTACTTTATTTTATTTTTCCTTAAGTCATGCTTTACAACAACTACAGATAATACAGTTAATGTCATAGGAAAGTTTGTTGTTTTGTTTTTTGTTTTTTTTTTAAAGCCTTTAAATTCTGATAACTAGAAACAAAACCTAAATATTAATGAGAGAGAAAATATTTCAGCATGCTGATCCCTTGTGTGCTTCCACAGTTCATCTCATGCTGTTACTATCTCATTTCCACATTAATTTTGTGCTTTATAGATACAAAGTCCTTATCATTGATGGGAATTCTAAACGTTTTGATAGACTGAAAGAAACAGAAGAAATAGGAAACATGAAACTGGAATAAATAAGGGACATACATATGCTGGCTGATTTGAGTAGGAGGGTACTAAACAATGGGACTGGTAGTGAGCAGGTGACTGTGAGGAACTGAACGTCTTGGAGTGCTTGGGAAAGGAGAGGAGTTTAAATGGCCAGATTTTGGTAGTGGGCAGGGTCATAGGGGTGGCATCTTGATGAGACCAGAAGCTTCCCCCATGTCTGACAGAGCTAACGCCAGCCGGCTCCAAGTCGGACCCACTGCTGGCCAAGGCTGAGCCAATCGGTGATGGTGGAAGCACCTGTGTGATAAAATATTTAAGAAGGAAAAAAACAAAACCAAAAGCCTGCACATTTTGCAGCCAGAGAGAAGTAAGAATATGTGACAGAAACTGCTCTGCAGACACCAAGGTCAGTGAAGAAGGAGGGGGAGGAGGTGCTCCAGGTGCTGGAGCAGAGATTCCCCTGCAACCTGTGAAGATCATGGTGAGGCAGGCTGTCTCCCTCCAGTCCATGGAGTTCCATTCCCCAAGCTGAGTCTGTTTTGCCCATGATGGTAACTGGTGAATAATCTCTCTCTGTACTTATCTTGACCCACAAGCCTTTCGTTATATTTTCTCTACCCTGTCCAGTTGAGGGGGAGTGATACAGCAGCTTTGGTGGGCACCTGGTGTCCAGCCAGGGCCAACCCACCACAGGTGAGTGGAACTGGAATGAAAAGAATGAGGGCTGGAGACAAAGAAAACGAGATTAGGACAAAGAACCAAAGAAGAGAGATCAGTGTATTAAGGACATGGCTGTGAAGACAGTAGTGATTGTGCTGGTGTGAAAAAACTACATATTAAAGCAAATTTGTTAGAGAGCTGGAATGAACCTAAGATTCCAATACCTCACCTTGCCACTCTTGTCAGGAAATACCTGTGACACTCTTCAGCTAGAATACGCCATTCTTGGCAGGGTTATTCCATGAGAAATATGACAACCTACTGCTTTTATTGCATGAGGTAAAAGTACCTCTTTAATATAACTAGCAAGAGTGCTGTCTGGAGCAGCCTTGTTGATGATCTATGTGCATAGAGATATGACATGATATAATTAAACTCCTGTTATTCATAGTCTTTAAAACACAGAAAATTATGCACAGGCTTCTACTTCCCTGTTGTTTGTTCAATGTCAAATTAGCTTCCTTGTCCATATACATATGCATTATGTTGCTGTCTGTAATTAAATAAGCATGTACTGTGGTTTCCACCAAATTGCTGTCTACTGTGGTGCTTTGCAGATAAATCAGGGTGGGGAACATGCCTTGGATTTAAATCAAGAATGGTGAAGAAAACTGTCATCTGTGGGGCAATAAAGTTGATGAAGTTGGAAGTACAGCAAATGAAGCAAGGATTTGCAAGGCTAAATGTGGCCTTGTGGGAAAATGTGGTGAGTTGCATTTTGCCCAGTGATTGCTAAAGCTAGCTTACGACACGATGTCAAGCTTAGGCTTTTATGTTAGACGTAGGTACTGAGGCTTTCAAAGACAATACAGGAATAGATGTACTTCAGACACACAGTTGTGTCTTAATAAAATTAGGTATTATTGTAGGGTGATTAGATATTTCAAATTAGTGATAGTTTTTATTTTAATCTTTCTGTGTATCCATCTGTCTGTCAAATATAGGAAAATAAAAATAAATTAAAATGTATAACATGTGAATGCTAAAGCAAGGATACCGGTTAAAACCCTTAAGGAAATCAATTATTCTTTCTTCAGTGCCATGTTTGTATGGTGTAAGGTCAAAAATGTATGAGGTCACAAATGAAGCTGAAACCAAAAAACCCTAATCCCAGAATCATGATCAATTTCATAAGACCACAGGATAATTCATGTTGGAAGAGTCCACTACTTCACTGATAAGGTGCTGAAGTGTTTCCTTATAGCCATTCTGAATTTCTCTTCTTTCAACTTGTGCTTGTTATCTGCTGTCATTCCACCAGGTACTACTGTGGAAAGGCTGGGCTAATGCTTTGTTCAGGTTTTTTTCTCTGTTTTATCCACTGAGCTTCATTTAGAAGAGTAGACCCAATTTCTAGGTACAGAGCTATGTGAAGCAAATATTGTCAGGGCTTTGATGCTCTAAGAGGCATGGGGGAACCGGAGCAGAATCTTGCAATCTCTTTAATTGTGCTTATAGTAGACTCAATTACTTATTTTGTGCAAAGAGAAATAACTGCATTACTGTATTCTAAAGGAGTGAAAAAGAATGCTAGCTCTTGGCTAGGGGGACAGATGTGAATCCTAAATCTTAAATAAGAGCAGCAGATGTTCTTTTCTTATGATCTTGTGACCTGCCTCCCCATGCATTCCCATGCGTGCTGCCCTAGTTCTTGTATTGTTAATTTTAGTGCTTAGACAGTAGCTTTCCCAGCTGCATTATGTAGAACCTGGGTTTTTTGTATTTGTAGGTGAATTATCATAAGAGCTCAAACAGCCTGATTTTTTTTTTTTTTTGTTGTTGTTGAAAAATATTTTCTGCTGAGGTCTTTTTTGCCCAGAATGTTATTGACTAAATTTCTGAAATAGCCAGAGTTGATGAAATACAGCAATTGTTGGAATGCTGCATGAAACAGTGAAGACTAATAGCTGTTTCTCTTTAAAAAAGGTAATGAGGATATCTGGTCATTGTATAGATTCAATAGCTTTAATTTAAGTGTACACTGTAAGTGTAAGATTCAATTCTTACACTGTGTTTGTAATGAGAAGTCATTTATAGTAAAACAATAAAGTTACTTGTTTATTCGAGGATGGGAGCAACTTGCCCCTCTTGCCTCAGCCTGGCATTTTATCTTCTCATTGAGATCAATTTGTTACAACATAGATTTTCAATAATGCAAAAGTGCTTCTGCAGAATTAGAGTTGTCTGCAGAGATTTTTTTCTCATTGTACCTTGCATGATGTGTGTGGATTTTTTGTTTAGTTGATGGCTTGGTGGTGGTGATTTATTTTTTTTATGTATCTGGGTGGAATAAGACTTTTTTCCCTTTTGTTCTTCTTTTTGCTTTGCTTCCCTAATGTTCCCTTCAGTTCTTGAGGTTTTCTGAGGACAGAGGATCTCATTCAGAGTCCTCTCAGGTCAGGAAGAGAGTCCTTTCCCTTGAAGATGTATAACATCTGGCCCTAAAATCTTGCTTTAAGTTAACATGATAAAAAAAAAAAAAAAAGAAAAGGAATGTTTTGAGTCACTTAATGGCTCGAAGACTTTATAATGCAAATTGCCAACAAAAAAGAAAGGGGAAGAAAGCCTGTTGTTTCCATGTTGGTCTTACATTGTCTCTCGCTCACATAAGCAGCAGCTGTGTGTCACTTTAGCAGGAACAAAGCTGGGTTTATACACGCTGCTGTCCTTGACAATTGGTTCATACACCATTTATGGCACCCTTTCCCCCTGCATTCAGTTGTGCAATGTTACAGCACAATCTTGTGCACCCAGGAAATCCACCTCTCTGACCCCTTCAATGTCGGCCTTACCCTCAGTGTGTGTGCTTGCTAAGTCAGGGTCAGGTGCCTAAGGAAGTTCTAGTTTTTCCTGGGCTGTCACCTAGCTTTATTTCCTTTTATTGTTCTGTCTTGTATTGTCCAGGTAGGTAATCTTCTTGGTGTGCTCTGATGTATAGACTGGGGAAGTAGGACTTGGACACAAACCCAGGAGTAAGCTAATATTAATACAGATGGAGCTCTTGGGAATAGGTTGTTGGTCTTTTACTGCAGGTTTGCTTTTCCAGCCTGGTCTTATAAATTATTATATGTACCTACTGAAGCATGAAAAAGGAGTCATGGGTTTGCATCTCATAGTAGCCTCTAGTTGTCTTTGGTTACTTCATGTTTCTGAGAAGCTTGCTCCCAAGTCTTACATTAAGAACATTTAAGTCTTCCGTGTGAAACGTGGGTCTTCCAATGTAGGGCTAGTGTATTAAACAAGTAATGCAGAAGAATTCTTAGGATGCACTTGAAACAAAGGCAAAAGATGAACAGGATAACTCAACATTCAAAGATCAATACTCAGTTGTATCCTGAACTTTATCAGAGAACAAATTAAGGTATTTGTTTTCTGTTCGGTGACTTTACTCCATTTTCCTTTAAAATTTTAGATCATTGCAGTTGGAATGGCTGAAATTTCCTTTCCATTTATTCCTTTGCTCTAATAACCATACAAACCCTGACTGCTTCTGCCCACCTCTAAGCACAGTAAGAGGCACAGTAGGTGATGGTGTGGGACAAGAAGCTCACTATGCTTAACTTCTTTCTGGCAAAAAGTAGCTGAAAGATTTTATGGAAGTGGAATAAATTAGAGGTTTCTCTGTGACTTCCAGTTAATGCTGGAATTGAGAAGTAAAGGATCCAGTGACCGGAATTTGATTGCTGCTGTCTCCAACCAGACTTTGGACACAAATAATAATGTAGCTCTAGGCTTGATTCTCACAAACATGAACAGCTCACAAAGGCCTATTCTGGAAGAAATTTTATTTTCTTTGTTTTCATGTTTTTACTGCTTTGCAATTAAATTATATGAAGTTTCATGTGTTGCTATTCTCTTTTCTTGTCACATATCTTAAAAACTGAGCTTCAGCTCAGAATGTGTATTAATACAATGGGTTGGAAAAGCTTGTCTGATAAAACTCTCTGATGGAACAAATAATTTATTGCTGCTCAAACTTTCTGTATAGATGTCTTAAAAATGCTTTCTCCATTTGAGAAAACATTTACTAAAGAATTCATTCCTATTTTTTCTGAAAACTTTCACCATGTGAAGTTCTTGTTTGGAAAGAGGTTAAAGCCCCCTAACTCTGGTGTTTTGGTTCAGAAAAGTTTACTTCAGCATTTCCATGGAAGCGATAGTATTCATCTAAGACTTTCACACAAACAATATCAGTCTTACTGAAACTGTAGATGGTGATACTGTCTGAAACTCTTCCTCTCACTGGGCACAACCCTGACAGATACTCAGCAACACCTGAAATTTTGAATCTAGGCTGCTACTGAGTTGGAGATGCACAGTATGTTACAGGGCAGGATCCGCACGTGGCTGCAGCTGGGAGCTGGGCCCATGTTGCCATGCTGAAATGCAGCCCAGGGAAGCTTCAACAAAGGGGATTTTTCTTTTTTTAAATCTTCCTTGAAACTCCTAGAACATTTTGAACCTAAAGAGTGTTGTAATTGCTAATTACTGTTGTATGTTAGTAATGCTAATGAACATGCTTCTTAAAGCCTGTTACTGCTACTCAGAAGAGCTCCAGGCCAATAATAATATATATGAGAATTTCAGTAGACTACTCGTGTATTTATACATCAAAGGCTCTTTTGAAATATAACAGCAATGTACTATTGTTTCACATTATATGCAGCAGAATAGGGAATGTAATCAAAGTAGCAAAATGTCCACAGAACAGCTTACAAGCTTTAAGGTATTCTTGCATCTCAAGCATGAAGAGTTTCCAACAGCACTAGTCTCTCACACAAAGATTTATTCCCTCTGAAGACTTTTTCATGGCTCATAAAGAGTGATGGATGAGCTTAATTTTTAGTTTAATCTCTTTCTTTTCAGTTCAGTAATTCTTTGATACTAGCAAAAAATTAGTGAGAATATGGAACTGCTCACTAGTCATTAACGATTGTGTATGTTACAGACTGTGCATAGACCACAACAGGTTACCTGACTTTTTTGGTCAGTAAGAGGAAAGTCTTCCTTTCAAGAATTTTTTAAAGCAGCCATCTTACTATTTATGGCATACAATGTCTGAATAGAATTTTCTGTTCTTACAAATAAATCTGTTTCAAGGATAACTTTAAGCTTTTTCCCAGCTATTATAATCAGTTTACTGCTCCAATACCTCATGCTGATATACAAAAGATTTATTTTATGACTTCACTAAGAGTTTGTGTATAAGGACAGCAAAACTGGACCCTACTGTGGTCTTGAGTGATACCTGATTCCCTGTTCCATAGACTAAGTGCTATGAAGGGAATTGTAAAGGCTCCGTGCTATTGTCTGTGACTAAAATATACAGAGAAAATAATTGCATGTTTCTACATATAAAGAATAATCATAAAAAAGGTATCAAAGAAATGAAACATATCAGAAAGAGAATTGAATTATGTGTCTAAACTTTTTTTTCTATGTTCTAAAACCTGTGTATTATTCCACCTTTGCTTGGCACATTGCATTTATTGTGTTACCATACTTAAGTTGTTGGATCTGCAGGGAACTTTGCCTTCAGACTCAAGTCATGTTTTTATATGGCCCAGTGGACAATATTGTGTAGGCTCCAGATCATGCTAGATGTTCTGTTGAGCATTTTCCACCCTGCATTTATAGTTACTTTATATTGACTCAAGAACAAAAACCAACCGCTGTGCTTCTTTAATACATTTGAAAAATGTTTTTGACTTCAGTGTTTGCAGTCAGTGGAGTTCAGGGTATTTAGAACTTTCCAGTTCTTCCTTTTGCAGGAATCAACTACTTTAATTAGTTTTCTTATCACAGTAGAGAAAAACAGTGTAGAACAAGAGAGACTAGATATATGTGTATGAGATAATTTTTATTCTTTTGAAGAGCCACATTGAAAAAATGCCCCACAAAAAGGCAACTTGAATAAAACAAAGCACGAAATTACTTTTGGGCAAAGATAGTGGAATGAGCTCGTGTGTATCGTAAGAATTGACACCTCTTTCCAGATTCTGTCCCTAAGCTCTTATCTTTAGGATAGCTTTCTGACAAGGGAGCAAAAGTATAATATTTCAGGGAAAACATAGGCCCTGGGATTGTCTCATTCAGTCTGGGAGATGAGTTATCCTATAATTTCCCTCAGCAGGAGTATCCATTTGTTGGACGAGATTGTTGCTGTATAAAAGTTAGGAGGAGTATCAAAATGTTTTCCAGAGATGATGATGATGTAGCTACTGGGTTTTGCTTGCACATTGTAAAGGAACAGCTCTTCATTTCCTCCAGGTTTGTGTTACACTTAAGGAAAGATACAGGAGACTTACAATATTGAAGTCCAAGAAGAGCACTGAGCTGTAGCTATGCAAATAAAATCCATAGAAACATTATAAATAACATGAATTTGTAACAGGATAAATATGCAGAGCCTTTAAAGTCTTACAAAAGAGATATGACACAGCTGCTACAACACCTGTGGTGTTGTAATATCATGAATTTACTTTTTAAGATATGAAATTATTCTTTTCCCCAGACTTATTGCCACTCTGTTTATTTTTTTTTTCCCAAACATGGCTGGTAGTATCAATTTTAAAATATATCTAAAAAGAGTACTTTTCTTTCTTATCTTTCTGCTTTGTTGTTATTATTTTTGGGTTTTTTTCCTCTCCAATGCAGTTCTCTGCAGTGAGAATCTGCCATGTATGGTAAAATCACAGTCCAGAGCCCCACATGAGAAGGAAATTAAATGTGATTTTTCCTATTTCTTTTTCTAACTAGCTCCTCTCCCAGCTCAGCTTGCTGGACAACTGCTGCTAAAACACATCCAGAGAAATAGTATTTGTTCAGAGGAGCCACTGCACTGTGGCCACGTGGTTGATCTGCCTGTGCTTGAATGATGCACTCCCTCTGTTGGGATGCCCTCTGCCAGTGTTGGTTATCTTTCTGGATTTATAAGGGCTCCTAATAAGCAGTGTATGCAGGTTCTCTTAAGTCCTGAAGGCCATCCCTTAAGCAGGCAGTTTGAGCCATCACTTGTGTCCCTATGCCAAGCCCGCTTAGCTCAGCACGGCTAAGAACCGAGTGAAACTAATAGCTGATTTGAAATTGCTGAGGTGGGAAAGCACGTGGCAAAGCTGAATTGTAGTGTGGTCCCTATGCTGATAGATAACTGTTTGATGAGAAGAGTCTGAATTTGAGATTTACAGACTGAAGCTCGGACACCAACTGCTTGAGGAGGCTTTTTTCTTCTTTTTGGGCTCAGAAGACAGTGCTCTCTGAAAAAGTGCAAGTAATGAGTGAACGACAGGATTACAAAGGATAATGCAAAAATCACCCATGTGTTTTGGAATCTTTGTACTAATTTCATAGGTGTCTGAACTGTGGCAGGGAGTTAATGTATAATATGTAAAGTATGCTGAGTTATTAACCAGTTCAAAATATTGGAAGAGTCTGTATTCTGACATAGTTATAACAGACGTCAAATGTTCTACATATTGCTGGATGATTTCTGGTTTGGAAATGAGAGTGACAGTGAGTTACATGCAGGGGGACTTCAGTTAAATCACAACGATACCAACAGGTGCTTTTCCTGTGTATTTTGGAACACAAACACAATTTTTAGTCCATCTTTAAAGGCTTAAAACAAGTCTCCTAGTAAAGATAAGTTCTTGTTAATAAGCCAAGTTTTGGGGTCCATGTCTGAATTAAAATAGTCTTTTCTTCTTTACTGTTTTCCAAGGTAAAACTACTTTTATGCTTCGAGTTTATGAAGAAATATAGAAGAAAAGAGGTCTGATTCCTCATCCTCTGTGTAGGGGTATGGTGGTTTTGGGGAGAGACTACAGACAGCACTTATCAATTGTTGCTCTGCCAAACCATCATAATACTTACCACAGAGAAAACCACAAGAGCCCATGCAGTCTTTAGGTTTAGCACAGAAAAACAAAAATAGTATCAAATACTTTGCAAGTATTTTTTTTTTATTTATTTTTCTCCCTCTCTCCTTTTGCTGTCCTATTTCTGATTTGTCTCACTTGTTCTAACAGCACTGGCAAGAGAGAGACAGTTTGGACAAATGCGTAAAATCTTGTGTAATCTGTCATCAGTGAAAATGTTGGATGACATTTGTCTCATTGTGTTATATAATTTGTGTCGCTGAATCCAGAGGGCTAAACTGTGATGCTCCTGACTGTCAGAATGCCTCCTGATTCTAGCAGGATGCCCATTTGCCTCAAAGCATCCTTAAGAGGTCCCTCAAGTTATGTATCATCTGTTTTGCCTCTTTGGAGCTCTTATTTAGCTGAGTGACATTAAGAGCTCAAATAATGTTCATTCCTAGATGTGACCATGCTCAGCTGTGGGTACTGAAAATAAAAGCTATTCTAATTCTCTAATTATTCTTACTATTGATTATTAAATTATTCTTCAAACTATTAAACTATTTATTTAATTATTCCAACCACAGAATTCTAATTATTGAATTATTCAAACTATTCTAACTATAACTGTTCTAGTTATAACACAGTTGAATACATGAGATCAGAGTTCTGTCCTAGGTATAATATAATGTTATTTTTACTAATATCTTAGATTATAGCTCAAAATGAACATAATAAATTGGAGAAATGGCTTGAAATCGAGATGGAATTCTGAAAAGACTGCTGCAAAATGCTGCACTTGGGAAACCAAACAGATAGTGATAATTTGCTAGACACCAATGTAGAGATGACACAAGATCACAACCAGAGTAGATTACCCTGGATTACTCACCAGAGCACGAGTTGAGGATATGCTGTAGTTGCCAGGAAAGGCAGGTCACATTCTGGTAGTCGCAGAAGTTCCAGGAGGGAAGTGATCTTTCCTCTCGGGCTGTGTACCAGCGCACACAGCCTCATCTGCACAACTGCACTCACTTCTGAACACCTTCCTGTAAGAAAGGTGCTATAGGACTGTAAAAGAAATTATGACAACTTTAGGAGACCTGACCTTTGAAGAAAGACTGAAAGAAAATAGTGTGTATTTGGTACCAAGAATGGTGACACATTTGTGATGCTTGTGAAAAGCTCTCTGAACTCTGGAGGAGCTGGAAAGAAGTTGGAGGATTATGTAGGTATCTCTGTGGGTGTGGGGTGATAGCAGGCGATGGGCTGTATAATTGTTCCTTTTTTACTGCTTTTAGTATGCCTTGGCATACTAGCCCTGTATCAAAGCAGGTGGGAGGAACTTTTGCCCTGTCACATTAATGTTTCTTTGAATGTACATATGTAGGTTAGGGATATCAATGAAAAAAGCCTCTTCATAACCTATAAAGAAAATGATCACCTGAGATAATTTAACTAATTTTCAGATCTGAACATCCATGAAACATTGCCACTGAATCTTTAAAGCATTTTCCCATTTTCTCATTGGATTTATTAAAAAAAAAAAATCAGCCTTTTAAGATGTTATTTTAATCTACAAGAACATTTCATTTTTTTAATCTTATGATCCAATACAATGTAAAAAAGGATAACACTTCTTTGACCATAGTATTCAAGGACAACAAGGAACTGTTCAGGTTGCATTTCCCAGAGTAGATAAACTGTAGAAGCAGAGAAGTTCTATTATTTGCAGAAATTTTATTTTCACTTAAGAGATAGGCTGCTGATTCTGTCAGATGTGTGGATCAAAGAGAGCCAGCATAAGCTTTTTGCATTTGTGTGGATCTGAGCGCTTTATTATCATCAGGGGTTCACTCAGCGTGCACAATGGGGGGAAGTGTTTCTCCCAGAGCCTTCTGCTAGTGTTCTGGCTTGGCCCAACACTGTGAGCTAGCAATGTGGAGGTTTCTTCCTCTGGTGTTTTTTTTTGTATTTGTTGTTGTTGTGGGTTGTTTTTTTTTTTTTTCTTTCCTTTTTCCTCCATTTTCCCATTTCCTCTTATTCTTCATTGAACCTCTAGTTAGGTAATGAGCTGGAACTAACTTTTGATCCTTCCCTCTCAAAACATGTGACAGTGCTCTGAAGAGCGCCAATTCATTTCTCATCATATTGAATGCTGTAATTAGCAAAACGTCTCTGGAATTTGAAAAGGTGAGAACAGGTCTCATTCAGCAAACTGATTATCGTTTGTGAGAAAAGGAGACAAAACAGAGAATTAAAACTAAAATCAGTGGTGTTTTAGGAAGCAAGGCATTTTCCAGGGCCTTAGCATTTGATAATTACACTAACATCATGATTTTTCCATTATAAGAGGTCACTAAGAAGGCTGATGTAAGAGAACTAATAGAGGGTGAAGAAGTAGAAACCCTTTAGCAATTGCTTCATATGGATTTATGTAACAAATCTCATTTCAGATTAAGTAATTGTTTCTCAGCTCATAGTTTTCAACTACACCAGTAGATATGGATTTTTCTTCCAGCTTCATTAAAACCGTATGTCTGCTGAATTAGCAATTACAGTGCTACTTAGCTGGCAATATCTTGCATTTAGAGTGACATTCCTTTTACGAGGTCTTGTGTATGAGTTATATATTTTGTAACATAACAGGCTATCACTAGTGATTGCCTTTTTTCATCTGTCTCAGTTCATCCTTGGTACTTGTCATCAAAGTAGATCACCTGAGGAAATAAAAGCAAAATATATTTACATATATAGCCTAGGTTAACTCTAAGCTGACTGAAAAAGGCCATTTTCTCTTATATGAGCTGCCATATAGAAACAGCTGCATAAGTTGGTAATATTGATGCACTTACTGCTGCCACCTCTTTGACACTCTCCCTACAGATCCCACACTAGAAATTATCATGGGACTTCTTCCTAACACAATAAAGGGAAAAATTCCTCTTTGTTATTAATGAAAGCACATAACAATTAGATAATTTTAAAGAAAGTCGACTAGTTAGTACTCATAAAATGCCTTGCACTGGCAGAACTTTCTACTGGGTTACTGCTACCTGATGAATGAAAGCTAACATTTGGGTATGTTACCCCAAACATTCTTAACTTAACCTTCAGCTTGTATGTTTGAAAGATCTGCTAGCTAATGTGAAAAATGAACACCTAATTTAGTATCACTGCAAGAACAGTCTTGCTCCAGTGGTATGAGAAGAATAAATTACTGTGTTTTTCAATAGGACATTATTTGGTATCTCAAGTGTGAGTTGAAAAAAAAAATCATTATCCAAGATAGCATGTAAGTGGTAAATGCTTTTTGTAAAGTACAACAACTTTTAGATGCATCCACACTTTGAATGTTCCCCCCCAAGTTTATTTTTCTAGCTGGGATTAATGTGTTTTGGTGGTTAGGTGTGTGTTTGAAAATACTGACAACCGTAGTGAAGAAGAGAAGACATTTCTGTATGCAGGCACTTAAACTTACTTATTTTATCTCTTTATCTTTTTATCGTACTGTTTTCTGATCTGCATGTGATCAGAGCAGCAGTGTCTTATAAAAATGGGGGACACAAAGGGTGTGTCTGGTAAATAGAGGCTAACTATAGGCACTGTTAAGATATATATCTTAAGAATTTATTTCTGGCTAAGCAGTCTTTGTTTCCCTGTCCCCAATAATAGGTTTATACAAGTCAGTTTAGCTAACTAGAGTAGAAAGTTAGGCATGGGAAGACTTTGAGTAAATCCAAAGTAAAATGACAAGCTAGAAATGCATTATGTAGTTTTGGGTTGTTAGAATCAGTAGCTTTTATAGATTTATGGATGTCACTTCAGATTTACAGCCTGGAAAAGATAAGAAGGTCCAGAAATCTGATGTTCTGTTCAGGCTTCAGTGTTGTAAAGAGATTAGCTGTGAATTCTGATTTGAACTAGTGGACTAAGTTAGGTACAGAAGTTCTTATTGTTCTGAGTTATTTTATGAAGTGAAGTGCTACTTGTACAAAAGATACCTGAACTGGATAAACTACACTGCACACCTCCTGTATCCAATGTTGACACATATATATAATATTTTTTAATATATAGTATTTGTACAGAATCTGGCACAGAATAGAACCCAAACTGACTGCTCTGATAATAGTAATCATAAAGCATACTATGTTATTACTGTCTTTTTATTTGAGGTGGTCCTTAGTTTTGAGATCTGTTTCTATAGGAAGTTTTTTGTTTGTTTGTTTATGGAAGGTGGAGCATAGTCCAGTAACATTGCTTCCATGTCTTCTCAAAGTGCTAAATGTCTTCATTGTTTTTAATGGAATCTTTTAAGGAAAGAAGGTTATATAATAACACTAAATCCCATGATAACAGATGCTATCATTTATTAGTTAATGATTTCCTATTGATTTCCTAGATGTCAGATTTTTTAAAAGGCTGTTCCTAATCTCATTTCTGTCTGTCATCCTTGGTGACTTGTGTTGACAGTTCCTTTTAAAGATTAAACCAGATTCTTTTTGAAATCTGTTCTTTTATACTGAATTCCTCTGCAAGAGGCCTGTCACTCTCCCACTGAGGTAGTTGTTGACATTTACCAAAGCACAACAACGTTTATTTTAATATTTCTGTGCTTTAATGTCATATTCCCAAGACAACGGTTTGTCATTTCTCTCTCTCGATATAGCTAATGACAGCTAACTTCAGAAACTCCAGTCGTTCTTTAGCATTTGGGCTTAATTAGTGCTACGTTATTTTAGTGCCTGATTGCTAAACCCTTGTTTGTGAAGTATTATGCTGTGAACCCACCTGTTGAAATTGGTAAGACTAGGTACACTGTAAGAGATGATACTTGACATACGAGGGAGCGCTTCAGAGCTGGGCATGTAGGTTGTGAGAATAATAAGACCGTATAGGATCCCTGTGTGTTTATTAGTGCTGCAATGGCAAGTGTACGTACACATGTGCACATATATATGACTGTATGTACATACGTTTATATATGTTTTTACAGGTATGTGTGTGTGTGCAGACACATTTTGAGACTTAAGGCAAGTTTGCACTCTTGCTTTTTTGGTTATAGCTACAGAAGTTCTGGAAAATAAGGAAGCACAAGTCACATCAATTAAATGATTTTGTAAGGTTTCCCCCATCTTGGACCTACCTTTAATGAGAAGTTGATGGAACTGAGAGGCCAACAACATTAGCTTCTAAGAGCTGTAGCTGTGCAGGTCTCCCTTTGAGAAAGCAAGGATGCAAGATACATGGCTTTGCAGTGTTATAGAAAGAGATTTCATGTGGATGAATGGTAAGGAAATGGCAGGATTTGATCATTGAAGGCTGTAACTCTCCTCTACTGCAGAGGGATCAGGATTATACCGAACTTCCATCCCTTCCTGTGGATGAACCCAGCTGTGGAGTGGTGGAGAAGGATGTTCTTGAGCAGGGAGTTTAGTTCAGGATGGATTGCAAAGTGCTTGCAAGGTTTTGTTTACCAACTTCAAATGGAAAAGGAATGGAGGCTGGATGGGGGAAGAACGTGAAGTGGAAACATCTATTAAATGTCCTCTCTAACTTGCAGGAAAGTAGATGGAGACACCCAGAGAGAATTTTCTTCTTTCTTTCTGGCTTTCATTCTCCTTTGTTCATCCTGAAGGGAATGTAAAGAAAACCTCAGGAATTAATTTATAGAACAGCTGAATAATTTAGAATCAGCTGGTAGCAAAAAGACAGGATTTGAACAACTAACAGAAATGCAGAGAGATATACTGACAAAAGCCTGAGTTTAAAAATAACAGATGACGTGCATCTGCTAGATGAAACAAGGAAGGAGCTGGCATTAAGCTCCTCAAAACTCAAATGCCTGGAAAAGAGAGTGAAGACAACCGCAGTAAATGAAGAGAAGAAATTTTGTAGGAAGGAAAGACTAAAAGTGAGGAAAAAGGAGGGACAGTTATGGAAGAAAAACTAATGAATATAGATAGTTTGGAGACACAGACGTTACAATGGTAGTTTCCAACAGGAATACATAACGTGTTATCAAGAAACAAAGAAAAAGAAAGGAAGAAACAAGCATGGTAGTATGCAGGAAAGATATAAGGGAATATAAGGGATACAAAGGAACTGCCTCTAAGTGTTTTGTTCCCTGCCCCAGTTAGTGATACTAGCAATAAAGTAATTAAAGTAGTAATACATTATTTTTTTTTAAATAATAAAGATCTCAACAAAGTGGTGAAAATCTAAACTTTTATTGAAAGAGGGCAATAAATACTGAAAATCCTAAGTGAGGTCACAGTTGTAGGGAATGTTGTTTCTTTGTAGTGATGCTTCAAGGGCTCTGACTGTAGCAACTTCTAATGTAAGCAAGATAGAAACATATGCTCTAATGTCATATTCCTAAGACAACAGTTAATTGTTTCTCTCTTTTGATATAGCTAAGCCTTAGAATAACTTAATAGCATACCCAGTTCCCCATTCTGTGCCTGGAACAGTTGTTGGACCTTGCATCTTATGATACTTGAAACTTCTGTGAAGTGAGTGAATGAATGGCCCTGGTCAGCAGTTTTGATATTTACATCTCTGTGCCTTAAACAGCATAAACATACCATGGTTACAGGGCACCTCTGTCTCCTGAAATCCATTTGTGTGTTGCAAATGTTCCTTCATTGTCCCTTTTCTGGTGAACATACCTTTAATAGTATATGTATGCGTGGTGTATATGTACCATATATATTCATTTAATGAATTAAGGTTAGTTAGCTCTGTACTGAAAAAAAAAGGGGGGGGTGGTGTGGAGGGAGCAAACTGATCAGACCACCACAATTTAGGTACCATTTAGCAAATAAAACTGGAACCAATGGTAAAGAAAACAGCAGTGAAGTGGGACTAGGTAGAAAATATTTTCTAATGGGTCTATTAATGGGTCTAGGTAAACCTATGGGTCTATTTTGTAAGAAATAACTGTGTCTAATTGTCTTAAAAAAGGAAAAAAAAAGTTTAGTAATGTGTAGGTGGACTCCTCAATTAGATTTTATAATTAAAAATGCAATGTATCAAGATCCTCCATCCATAAGAAACTTTTTTTACTTTGAATTAAAGGAATTAACTTTGTTACCTTGAGAAATCAAATTATTCTGGGTGTTTCTGAGAAGGAAAGATGATTTAAGACTTTTAGAGACAGCACAGTAGGGAACCGCATTCTGACTCAATGAGCCACCACAAGTTAATCAGTACTTTTCACTCGGTATTGTTTTCTCTTGCCTTTGCAAATCTCATGCTGTTCCTGAAATGCTAGGGAATTGAAAGAACCGATTGGCTGTCAGTACTTGGAAAAAAAGATAGTATTTCACAGTGAGAGAAATCTATATATCCTTCTTTTAAAACTTTTTATATTATTCTTTTAAAACTTTTTTTTTTTTAAATTTAGCTGTTGAGACCCCCAGGAAAGAAAAATGCTCCATGTGGAAACAAATGTCTTCCTGTCCCCCACAGAGAAAATTATTAAGAACAAATTTACTCATAAAATAATAAAATAAATACAAAAATTTTCCATGAGCAGAAAGTAATACTGTTAATTTTAACTAGCTTCTGGCACAAAGCTGAAATAAAGCATTCTTAATGCTTAAGAATGGCTTAAGACCTGAGGTTTTGCTCCTACTTTCAAAGGCTCGGGAAATACTCCAGAGTTACAACTCTGGATATGTATTCTGGATACATCCAGCTGTGTGGAGGTGCTTACTAGGAGGAGTTTGGACTCATTCTTTTCAGCCCCTAACCTGTACTGATGCATGCAGTTATTCCTCCCCAGGTGAAGGACTCTACACTTGACAAGTTTGTGCACAGTCTTTAGTTGTGTGCTATGGGTAAAACAGTTGACTTTTTTTTTCCCCCCTCACCCAGCCCTAAAGATGGACACCCTGCAGAGATCGAACAGAGTCATTATGTTAATCTTGCCACAGTAGGAGTACAATCAGCTCAGTTCCTGAAACCTAACTGAGGCAAGAGTAAATAAAACAATCAAATGTTTCATTCCAAACCATGTGCTCAGGGAACTGTCTACTGGTGGTAGAAGGTCTTGGGGTTTATATACAAGAAATCAGGTATGCCTGAGTCTTGATTAATCAAAGAATATAAGAATAAAAATCACTACCTGAAATGCAGGCGGTAGTGATGGCCAAAACATAGGTTTAGCATCAAGTAAAATTTAGAATGGCTTGACATAGAATTGTATCGCCCGTCATTAAGATGATGAGGTATGGCAAGCTGTCATTAAAATTTGCACCTTAATGTGAGATGATTTCTTCAGTCATTTCCTAGGTCAGTAACTGTTGTTACAGTCACTGCAATCCATGTGACTGCTTCAGAAGACTGTTAGCTTAAGTTCCTAAGGAATAAAGTGGGACTCGTCAAAAACAACCATATTCTCCTTCCCCCCCCCCCAAAAAAAAAAAAAAAATCCTGTGAGATTTCTGACATCATAATTTTATTTTTGTTTGATGTGGTACCATCACTTTGATTTGGAAATTCATCTGGTAATGCATTCATAGGACTTTTCCTGATTATTTTGTAAATGTTGCCAGTTGTTTTCAGTTTTTCTTAATGTTTCTGTTGGTGAAAAGGATGCTAACGCACAATGCTTGGAAGAATTGGGAAACCTGGGGCCCCAACTCTGATCCCAGTGCAGTAGGATCACAGCATGAGTGATCTCGTAGAGGCTTATTAAACTCGGGTTCCAGACTGCATTCAGTGCTTTAGGTTTCTTGGTGGTGGTATGTGTGAGTATTGGTTTTGTGGGGGTTTTTGTTTTGTTTTGTCAGTGCAGAGGGAGAGTTTTGCTGTAAATAGGCAGCCTGAAAGCACTGCTGGTAGGAGGGATGTGAGTGACTGCCCCACCTGCTTTGCTGCAGATGCACTCGCAGTCATCTGAATGCAGCTGCACCAGCAATTAGAGAGACCTGGGTGTCACAGCCCAGCGACAGCTTGGGGCCAGCACTCGAGTTCACATTTTTAATGACGCATCTGTCACTACCTCCTCGGAGCTGCTGTCCTACTACTAATGTGATAGCAAAGATGCTGAGATTTGTGATCACAGTTGCTAAATAGAATGAAATTATGCAGTTTTATGAGGGAGTAGAAACTGTGTATGTGTGTGTATATATTTTTATAAAACTGCTAGGTTCTGCTTTTTTTTTCTCCTTTGAAAATCTGCACTACTTTCACTGATGTCATTCTTCTTTCTATAGCTTTCCCAAGATTATATTTTTAGCCTCCAAAGGCTTGTTTTTCACTTAGTACCATACTGACTGTTGTCAGGAATTTCTTCTGGAAAAGAGCTTTTCTGAAATGCGGGGATTTTAATCTACTGCTTCCTCTTATGAAATGCAGAAGATTATTATTCATGTATGTAGTATATGTCAAGATATACAGACCACATAGAGATGTGTTTTCTCCCCAAAGAGCTTGAAGTCCAAACTTTGTTGTGCTGATGAAAACCAGGGACATACAAATACATTTTGCAGGGTATTATTTAAAGAAAGAAGACTGCAGGAATTAAAACGTGGGCATCTTGGCTGCATTCAAGATATGCTGTAGGGTTGTATTTTCTGTCATTAGAAAGCCGGAAATGTCAGAAATCTTTTGTCTGGCTGCATATCTTCTTGTGACCATCAAACTGTGGATTAATCTTTCTGTTGATAAAAATGGACATACTTTTTGTAGTCTTCTCCTGCAAGACAGGTTATTACAGAACTTGTGGCTATGCCAGTGAGGGAAAAGTGCAAATGTTGCGACATCTCCTCATGCTTTGTGTTTGCAAAAGAGGAGGACAGCTTCAATCACTTTAAAAAAGTCATTGTTTTATTCACATTCTCTTTCTCAGAAAATGCAGTTAACTGCTTGCTGGAAGCAGGGAAGTGTATTTAGTGATACACCCATCTTATTGAGTAGTCAAAACTTTTTTTTTCCTTACGAAATCAGGCTCAATTTTTGTTTATTCAGCTCTTTGCAATTAAAATGCACAGTGTGGCAGTATTTTAAGTACAGTCACAGTGTAGCTATTGCCTCTTGCTGATCCAAGATGAATATTATAGACTCCATGCTGTCTCTGTGCTATAGCTGAACACCTCGGAGTGGAGGGGTTTGCATATTTGATGTTTCTCCTGTAAATCTAAAGAAGATGCTTAAGTCCAGCTTCTCAAATTAGTACTCTGTGTTTCTAGGTATTGCTTTTACTGACATACATGTCTGTGTGGCGGGTTAACCTTGGCTAGCTGCCAGGTGCACACCAAGCTGCTCTCTCACTCTCCATCCTCAGAATGCAGGAGGACAAAGTAATATTAAAAAAATTTTGGGTTGAAATAAAGACAGGGAGGTTGCTCACCAATTAGTCACAGGCAAAACAGACTCAATTTGGGAAGATTAATTTAATTTAATACCAATTAAAAATGCAGTAGGATAGTGAGAAACAAAACTAAAATGACCTCCCACCCACCCATCTTCTTCCCAGGCTGAACTTCACTCCTTTGCTCCTGACTCTTCTGACTCCTCCTTCCCCAACCCTAGGCAGCCCACGTGGGATGGGGAATGGGGGTTGCAGTCCATTCATAACACTT
>NW_010318306.1:0-25836 GCF_000700745.2 Antrostomus carolinensis | reverse complement strand
TTCCAACATGGATCCTTCCCACAGGCTGCATTTCTGAAAGAACTGCTCCAGCCTGGGTCCTTTTTCACCAGGTACAGTCCTTCAGGAGAAGACTGCTCTGGTGTGAGTTCCCCACAGAAAGCCTGCTCCTGCATGGGTTCCCTTCCACCAGCTGCAGTTCCTGCCAAGAGCCTGTCCCTGTGTGAGCTCTCTGTGGGCAGCATCTTCCTTGGGGGCACATACACCTGCTCTGGCATGGGGTCTTCCATGGGCTGCAGGGTAGATATCTGCTCCACCATGGTCTTCTCCAGGTGCTGCAGGGGAAATGCTGCTGTGGCGCCTGGAGCACCATTTCTCTCTCTCTTCACTGACCTTGGTGTCTGCAGGGCTGTTTCTCTTACTTTCTGCATTCCTCTCTCTTACAACTCCTGCGCAGCATTTTTCACCCTTTCTTAAATGTTATCACAGAGGTGCTGTCAGTGTCACTAATGAGCTCAGCTTTGGCCAGCTGTCCATTATGGAGCCAGCTGGAACTGGCTCTGTCCAATGTGGAGGCAGCTACTGGTGTCTTCTCACAGAAGCCACCGCTTTAGCCCCCCACTACAAAAACCTTGCCACATAAACCCAGTACACCGTTTCTTTGAAACTGGTGCAGTTAGTTATAGTTCTGCAGACAGAATTTGTCCGTTCCCATCAGCATCAAACTGTTATGCTTTATCATTACTGTGACAAGACAGGATGGGTTTAGGTCTCTGCAGAGTTGTAAGAAGACAGGTTGTTGCCAGAAACAGCTTCTTCCTTTGAGTAGGACAAAATTTCAAATCCAGCATAAAAAGCAAGGGAATAACAAGCAGATAACAAAGTGGATAGACAGATTGTAGGGAAGCTGTTTTCCTTGTCTTTTTCACATTGAGGTAAAGAGCTTTCTGTTGAAAAGAGATTTTTTGTGAAATGAAAGACTCCAAAATCTAATGCTGTGGTTGTGTATTGCCTTCCCCTTCAGTTGTTTTCTTGGATTTCAGGGTGGGTTGTTTCCTATTGGCAAGGAATTTTCTGTGCCGTGGAACTGTTGATAAGGAAGAATAAGGTAGCTTATGCATTAGAGCGCCCAAGACTTTTTTTGCACTGTGTAGTTGAGGCTTTGTATTACTTAGAGGAGTGTTTGACGGTTAGGAATGACATATAATTACTTAGACACAGTTGTCGTCTTGAGTGGAAAACTCACTGAGTGCTTCCTTCCTACTGCAATTCTTCTTTGTGAAGAAGCCCACATTCTGCTGAAAAAATAATCTATCCATTCTCTTGAGCCTGGAAAAAAACAGTTAAATGAGCTGGTCTTACATCCTTTGAATAACAGTTATTTTCAAACTGTGATTCATACTAGAAGAAAATGTATTGAATCAAATTTTTCACACAAGAAAGCTTAGATTGTCATTTCTAGAGTTTAAATAAATGATACTACAGCTTTTAGACCTGTACATATCTGCAAGCTTTACTATCAGTAGAATTGCAAATGCCAAAGGTGATTTTGATGCTCTTTCTCCATGAGCTTTTAAATCAGAGTACTACTTAAATACAATCCTTGAAGTTTTAAGTTTGATTGAAGCCAAACTGATTCCTAAGACAACTTGATTTGCAGTCTGCTTGAGAACAAGGTATAAAAAGATCACATTTAGGTAGAGGGTTTTTTAGTTCCGTTATAAGGGACAAGGATTTCATTGATAGTTTGGTAGCAGCAGTACAAGTAATGGCACCATCTTTGGGAATGGAACCACTGAGAGTAATTAATCTGCAGTCACACTTTTTCTATAAGTTAAAATACAATTTCATTTAAGTATCAGGGGTAGGATTGTATTGTTTTGATTTTAATAGGAGCCTTCTCTAGAAGGTTTCTTCTTGCCTGCAATGGTTTGCTGGATCTTTTTAGAAACTGATCTGGCAGGAATCAACTTTGCACTGTACTAATCAACCTTATTAAATATCATTCAGAAAAACACTGTGAATGAAGAAATCGTAGCTGTGTAACAAGAATAATACAACCCCTTGAGAACTTCATGGCAGAGTACATTGTCATTATCAGCTGTTGAAAAAGTCAGAGAATAACCAGAGTGATAAGAGTTAAAATAAGAAAGATGAAGGAACAGATAGTCCTTTTTTTCCTACAAGTTAATGGCAGATGTGTCAACATTTCTCAGTTTGTATATTCTGAATAGCAGCTATTCATGAAAGACATATATCAATTCCTTGCCTCTTTCCAAAGTTAAAAAAAAAACCAGTGAAATTGTTCACACAAGTGGTTGAGCTGAGTGAAGAAATCAAGTGCATCTATGTGTCTGGTTTCATCAGTGACAAACTCAGGAACGAGCTGAAAAGTTATTTCTGTAGTGGAAAATAGTAGGGTTTTTATATATTTATTTTTTTTTTACCTAATCTGGTATGCATACATATGCACTTATATATAGGATGTAGTATGTAGAAATATTATGGTATTTAACACAACAAATAAGTGTGAGTAAAAAAATTACCCGGTAAAACACTTCTAGAGGCCAAGTGGAGGTTACATGAGCAGAAATAGGAACTAGGAAGGAGTGAAAAATGGAGCAAACACGGAGACAGTTACAAAACTCAATTCTGCAAGCCCTAGGACATTGTGTATTAACTGAGGATCTTGAAGCACTTTTATAATCCCAGACTCTTATTTTTTTTTCCTTTCCATTCAAGTGCATATTATTTCAATTTCTGTACATTTCTTTTCAAAGGTTTTTCCTTTACAGTTTTTCACTTGTTTTTGTGTTTATCCTCTTTGCCATATATCCTAGTTTCATCCTTCCTCTGCACTTTGCTGATGTGACACAGGGTGCCTGAATAAAACTGTGCTGCTAGCCCACAACACCATGTGCTAACTGCTGACCTCAGAGAAACACACTGCTCCAAGGTTTTGAGTCCAAAGCAGGAACCTTTATTTACAGCTGTTCATCTACATCCTGTATACCTTGCATTAAACTCCAAGTTCTGTGTAGTTTTTGGAGACTTACATTTTTTTAGCCTGTTTTTCTTTGGGAACCCATCAGATCTGAAGCTCAGAGGTTTAAACTACAGCAATCATTTGTTTGAGAAGCATTTAATCTCTTCACAGGCAATGCATTTTATGCAGCTCCAAATTTCAGCAGTTGAATTCAGCTTTTGTACATCATCAAAGAAAGGGTTGGCCAAAACTACAGCAAACGCAAGCCGGTATATTTCTGTAGACAAGAAGCTTATACTGATTTATTCTGACTTAATAAAAGGACCCAGAGTTGTTTATGGGTTATCAGTGGACATAAAACACTTTATGAAGACATTGTTCAAGCTATTAGAATATTAGAATTTAATTCAGACATGTGTATAAATAGAGGCTCTCCACTGAGGTCTTTTACAAGATGTTCTACAGGAAATGGTGTATAAGAATGGGGGGAAAAGTAAACCTAGAAATATGAGGGGAAAAAAAGTACTGTAAGAATTATGTCTGTTGCCTACGATGCGATTTATCCCAGTGCAGACAGCTCAGTGCTGAAGTAGTATTTAAACTCCAGTTTGAGGTCTCACATGAAAACTTAAGAATGCCTTTTGCTGAATCTCTGCCTTGCTGTTATTTCCTTCCATCAGAGATGAGAGGTGTTATAGGTTATTAATCATCGTAATCACATTAATCATATTAATAAATACACAAACCTGGACAGTTTAAAAATTATTAATTCAAAATTGATTTAAAAGAATCTAACAAAACCTCATTTATAAAAGGAGGATGAACTAAGAAGTGGGGTTTTAAAAAAAACCAACAGGTTATTATGCTTTGTGGTCTGGTCTTGAAGCATAAATTGAAATTCCATTAGCAGCAGGGTAGTAGGTGTATGAAGGTTTTCCTTGAAGGAAAATCTATATTGGGGATTTTAATTAGTAGACACTTGAAATGAGGCAAGTTGCTTATTTGTAAAACAGGGCATGGTCATGCTATTAGCAATGCAGGCTGCAGCACTGCCCTTTGTATCCATGTGGACTGGTGGTTTGCGAAATGAATGTTTGCCTCCTACCTCTGCAGCGGGTGGGAGAGACAGAAAATCCACCACTGCTCTGTTTGACTAGGTGAAGCAGACATTTAGCTCTCCTTTTTCTTTCCATTTAAATAACTGTTGTTAGTTTCAGCTTGAATAAAATAATACATCTTTACAGCTTACTTATATATACATCAAAAGGATTTGAAGTCTGATATGAACCAGAAATACTGGAGGCGGACAGGACATCTTCCTCCTTAAAACTTGGAAAATAAACCCTGTGTTTACATGCAGGCATCTGGAAGGGATTTGGACTGTTTTCTGCCACACATGCCCGATCCACCAATCCTATAGAGAAATTTGTATTAGCAATATTTCATTTCAGTATATTTTTCTGAAGACATTGAATATTTTTCTGAATTGATGAACATGTTGCTTTGCTTTAGATTTTATGCTAAAAGAAAAATTGTTCAAATTTTTCAGTTCCTAAAATCCAATAGTAATTCAGCTAGTCTTTAAAAATTCTTCATTCTTGAAAAAATAATTTAAAAAATTCTTAAAAACAACTCTTTATTAAAAGTAGATATTATTCCTTTACCTTAGATGTTGCAGGTGTAGTCTTCATCCTTTGTAGAGTCTAACCACTCCGTAGAGTGCTATGTGGTTTCTTTAGTAAATATGAAAGAAAGCATACAATTTAATGTGGATTTTCTTTCTGCATGCTTTGCTTTAAGTCTCAGTTTAAATTCAGCTGATAAAGTACAAAAAGTAAAGCTATAAGATTAATTCTGGTAAATAATTTAATTCAAAGTAGAGTCTTTGCTTGTTGATATATTTTTATACTAGGTCTTGAATTGTGTGGTGGTGTAGTGTGGTTTAACTAGATTTGTAAGTGGACAAAAATTAAGCATATTATAGATATGAAAACATGGAAAGTAACCTCTTTTATGGGTGGCTTATATAATTCAGTTTCAGAGAGCAGTAGTTCCAATATCACAGATCTCTGGGGAAAATGAATAAAAACTACCTTAACATCATCTTTTTTTTTTTTTTTTTTTTTTTTTTTTTTTGTGGATCAGATCTGTAGATCCGCTGCCCGAAGAGTTACTAGAGAACCGTGTACAGAAAGCAACTCACTGGCGCTCTGCAATCATCTGTTTGCCTTTTTTCTAAGTTGCTTTGCATCCCTGAAAATTGACCATATGAGAATTGACGTTTTTATGCCAAATGAGGATTCTTCTGATCTCACGAGGTGTGTATAAACTTGCTTTAAGCTGATTTACGCTGGCAGTATGCTCAAAACAGATGGAGAACATCAGTGCCTTGAGATAAAGTCTCGTAATGAACGTTGCCAAGCAAAGAACCCCTGACACAAAACGCTGCAGATACTGTAGTTACACAAAACAGAACACTAAGTGGATCACATCTGTACAGTGAGGCAGACTTTCATCTCTGTTACTCTCTTTCCAACTGTTGCAAATACTGGACATAAGGTTCATTTTCCCCATGTGTTTTATTGCAGAAACAGTGCTTCTGCAAGGATATCATCATTAGTTTACCTGACTTAGAGGGATCTAAGAAAGAAAGACTGTCACTTTGGTTTGTTCTAGATTAAGCAAATTGGCCTGTCTGTGGTTAGGAAGCACAAGACAAGATCTGTTGCAGAGCTGTCACTTTCTAATTTTATTTTTCTTAATATGGTTGCTCCAGTGCATACATATAACCTATCAGGTAATGTAAACAGACATTCATTCCAGTATGTATACAGGCAACTAATCATTTGAGGTGCTTACATTTTATATTGAATTTCAGAAGTAAACTGCTTTATTTCCTATGATAAGACAACAGGGACATATTGGTTAATACTATTTTTTCAAGTAGTTTTCTGACCAAGACGCAGGTAAAAATTACTAAAAATGCTAGATGGATAATAAAACATGATTAGTTATACTTACATTAGCATAGCATTAGGTGTCCTCTAAAAAGGGCAGATTTAATGTTATGTCTAAACATGCTTCAGTAGAAGTATTACAGTTGGAATAACACACAAATTCTTATGCTATTTCTTCTTAAACTATTCATGTACAGACTTTTAGCTTACAAACCAGTACTGCAAATCAGCTTATCATTTGTGATGTTGAACACTAGCTACAAATTATTAGATTTAAAATGTGGGAGGGGAAAAATTGGATGGCAGTATTTTTTTTTAGATATTTTTTTCTTCTTGCTATTCCTGCACAGGATGTTCCATTGCATCACTCTGTTCCTAGCTATTCTTCTTTCACCCTTATAATTTTTAGATGATTATATACATTTATTAGTAAATTTCTATATTGCAAGGACACATGCTTTTAGAATCTCCTGGGATCTAGAAGCTAAAACTTAAGTTGTTACAGTATTTTTTTTTTAATAAAACAATTACAGCATTGATCTTGGGGGGTTTTTTTGTGTGTCCCTTGCCCCTGCAAAGAGGATTAGTGTAAGATGTTGAGGACACTGCTTTTTTCTGTAATACAATAGCCTGTTGTTCGCATGTAGAAGAGATGCCCGTTAATGACAAGTGGTATATTTGTTTTCCCACCAAGGCTGACACACAGTTTCAAAGGTCAAGCACTGTCTGATACTGCCTTTACTGGCTTAAACTTCTCTTTTCCCACAGTGGATGAATTTGTATGAGAACTGCCCCAGCTGCTTTTCCATTTTGCTGGAATGTGTCTCTAGCAGTTCTCCAGAGTCTTTGCTTCACTCAAAGCTGAACAAGTTAGAAGCTAATTAGTCTGCCCTGATAAATAAAGCGGTGCTTTATGGGAGAGTGGGGCAGACCTGGGCAAGCATAAGGAAATGCTTCAGGTTACAAGTTGAATTTTTTCAAAGGGTTCAATTGAGTGTTTTCATCCTCAATGTGATTAATGGGTGAGAATGCAAAATAAGAGCAAGCTGGAAAGTTAGGATTGAGACTCTTTTTCCCCATTTTACGTTAACTATTTCCATAATCCATACATGTTTCCAGTATATGCTTCAATTCAAGAACTTGAAGGAAAAGAACGTCACATGGGAGTGGCTGGGGGATGCTTATTTATACCAAGAACTAAGCTTTCTGCTGTCTTTTGGAGTTGTTGCCTCCACAGCACGCATGGGTTACTGAAAGGAGATTTCTGTCCCTTTCCCTGTTCCCCTCATTAAGCAGCAAGCAGCGGTCTGGCTAAGCATTTTGTACGTCAGTCACACAGGGCCTTTTCCCTTAGCCGTGGCAGGCAGTAAGATAATGTTCTCTTGTATTCAGGCAAGACCAGACTCAGTGAGGCATAAAATCAGTTATTTCCAACCAGCTTACTTTTGATTGAAGGAACAGCTTCCAGTCTCACAGCAAGAGGACTAACTTGTCACTCACTGAAGCAATTTACCTGTTCCAAAAGGAACAGCAATTGTTTCAAAGAATGAAAGCAGCCACTGTTAAGAACAGAAGCTACCGAAACTGTATAGGATTACTTTAAATTAACATTGCTTAGGAACAGATCACCCTTACTATTTGTTTTGAAGCTAGCATTGTTTAAAGTCTTTGTTAAGAAAGCATTTAATTAACAACACAGAGGGGAAAATGTGGTATTTAAATAAAAAAAAATATGCTTAATCATTTGTTATAAGTGTATTCCAGAATTACTTCAGGGTAAGATTTCAAGCAGCTAATGTCAGATCATTGTGTTCCTTTTTACTTTTGAACACTTCTTCAGTCAGGGAGGTGAAATTATAGTGCTTTTAAGAAAATTCATTCTTTTTAGTTTGTTTTTTTTACTGCACATCTCTTCTCCAAAGAAATGGTGTGTCACTGACCCCCTTTTATAATATTGTTCCTGGTGTTAGTTCAAGTGCAATAATTGCTTTTTCTTGCAGGCTGCGTGAGGCATCGACCTGTGAAGTATGAGTTAAAGTTCAAATTATTCAGCCTTTGTTCTTTGCTTTAGAATACCTGCTCTGAATATATAACAGTAACCAATAAGACATCAAATAAGATGTCTTTAAAATTCTGTGGGTAGATCAGTATCTGGGCAGGAGACAAGTGCAGCGTGTTTTTATTTAAATAAACACAAGGACTTTACGATGAGTGTTAGTACTGTATCCTGTTTTATAGCCTATTCCTTCCCTTTATTTTTTAACAGATTAGCCTCAGTGCTAGACTGTACTATGTGCAATTAGAGGTTTTTGTTATAAAAAATATTGTAGCAAAACCTCCTGTAAAGCATCTGTCGATTTATCCATATACACTATGTGATGTTCTTTATGGTCAATGGGTTAAGATATTACATGATAAAAGACTGTCAAAAGTATGAGAATTAACTATCACATGAAAAGATCAACATTGTGTTTTTTGCTGCTCTTCCATCTTTATGAGTTATATGCTTGTTATTGTAGTCAGGCTACAGATCTTAAACAAATGCATAGCTGAGACTGGATATTGGAAAAGGGCTAGGAAGAAGGGAAATACTATTTGTATTTTGGCAATTCATTGCAGCTCCCATGAACAGTTTATTAACATGGGTAGCCTGTCATGTCTTTCCTTCTTCCATTTCCAGTAGATCAGCAGGCTGTTTATTGGAATATTGGAGAAGTGAAGTTCTATTTAAAACACCATAAAATAATCAGATTAAATATACAATAGCATCTTGATTTCCCTAGGCAGCAAGACATTGCCATCTATGGCATATTGATAGAATCCACATGTAATGAAATCTGTAGAGTAACATCCCATTCCTCTGAGGCTGAAACTGGCTGCCCTGAAGGCAACCACCTAATGCTCCTGTTAATATGCAAATCCTGTCCATATGGAGTTGTTATTCTGGTCCATTCTTAGCTCCAAGCTTTCTCCGTGCTACTGAGTGAAGATACTATTTCTATACTGTCCAAAGCCTGTCTATCGGTGAATTCATCTGTGTCTAGGTAGAAATCTCCACTGCTGTTGAGGATCCTGGGAAATAGAAGGCAAGGCTAAAACCCTTTAATGAAAGTGAAGTGACCGAGCAGTGCAATACAGCCATGTCTCTGTGAGATTGCCAACTTGTGCCAGCTTTGGTCAACATTATTCTTTGCTCAGAGGTTCTGCAATTAGATCAGATTTTCTAAAACACTTTAGTCTTGTGCATATGTAAGAAATAAAGGAGAGAAAACATTTTTTAGGTGGTGCTGCTGTGTTGTTATAGTAACTTCAAAAGTCCAGGAATCTGTGGCAAAATACTTTAAACAATCGGCCTCTTGCAGTTTCCCAACAGCCAGTGTTCCCATTGTGTTATTTCTACACCACTATCTCCTTTGTTAGTGATTTAGAGATCTCTGCTAGCAAATTCTCTATGCTTCTTCTGCATACATACTGAAGGTAAATTATAAATGGCTGTACTGGTCGGGCCAAAGATCCATCTTGCCCAGTGTCTTTTATCTGGCGACATCCCAAAGCGGGAGGCTAGGGAAGAATGTAAATACTGGTGATACTTTGCCTAAGTGCTTTCCTTGTCTTCCAACCACTTGAGTCTCAGATCCTTCCTCATCCAGAAATGGTTTCTATATATTAAGTCATCTTCATTGGATTCTGTTCCAGGAACTTGGCCGTTACTCTCCAAAGCTCTTAACTTTAATATTTAATATTAGATGGCTAAGAGTTAAATCTGAATAGAGGTTAGAACTGGGGATATGGGATGAGGTAAGGTAGTTCTGTTCTTGTTACAACCATTATCTTGCTATGAGACTTCAGGAAATCATGTAATCTCTCCAAAGGTTTAAAAACTTTACTTGTAAAATGTGAATAGTACTTACAAATCCTGATAGGTTTTTCTCACTCAGTATCATGAGCAAATAAAATATTATCATTTACCATCCTCATTAGTGTCCTCTATGTCAAAGAAGCTCTGTGAGAGAAGCATAAACAGAGAAAATTTATTCCATTTAGACAAGTTGCTGATAAACTTGATACAAGGAAGACTCTTATGATATGGTGTGCTTTCCCTTGAACTCCATATTTTAAGTAATTAAATAATGTTTCTATCCACACATTTACATCAGGTGTAGCATAAGGCAAAATTACCATTTTTGTATTCTTGTCATAAATATTCTATACATTTGTGAAACTGGTTCTTCTCACTAAGTCTGGAAAATTTACTCCATCTTGGAGCATAGATTTTGTACTATGAACAAAAAATGTTTAAAGGCTGTTTCATACTAATGACAATATTTCATAGCATAACGCAAAAAAACCCAGAAGCCGTTTGAGAAGGCTGAAATTAGAGCCATACTATAGAGTGCCTGCTCTGCAAAAACTGTAGCAATTACAGCCATTAAGCGAGGCATCTGTAGGAAGCAGTCTGAATACAGCCCACAGTGACTGACACAGAAGGCAGGCAGAAGATGTAGATATTGAAAATACTGTTCAGCGTGATCCAGAGGCAGCTATCTAAGGCAGCAGAATTTTTTACATACACCTTCTTTGGCATGTGAAGAGCTGTTTCTGTAAGTGGTCTCTTAAACTAATGGGGCTGAACAGCCTGGTTCTTGATTCATGCTACTGCCTTGTTCAGGCTCTGAAAAAACAGCATATTTTGTTTCTCTGTCCTGAGTAACTTTATTTATTAGTCTTATCATGAGTTTTTTAAGCTAGTATTTATGTAGCATACAGTGGCAGTTACCACTTTCTCTTAAAAGTACTCGCTGCAATGGTGATGATGTATGCTTTCTGCTGTCCCTCTGTTCTCTTTGAGTACAGGCATTGGACATAAGGGTGTTGCTTTTTCACTCTGAATATACTAAACCCATGAAATGGGTTGTGCAGGGAGGTTGTGTGGTCTCCATTCCTGGAGCTTTTCAATATCCAGTAGATAAAGTCCTGAGTAGCCTGATCTGATCTGCTAGCTGAGCTTATTTTGTGAGACCTCCTGAGTTCCTTTCCAGCACCTGAATTATCCTACGATCCTATTCCAGTTGGACAGTAGACACAAGTGGATGCGTATCTTTCTCATCTTGAATAGCTCTCTACTCTTCAAGCTACTGCATTTAAAACAGAAAGTTAATAGATTTTTCTCTGGCAATGTTTTTAGTAAAAGACTGACCCTGCTCTCACTTAATGAAAAGAAAGTCTAAGGTGACCAGATTTAGGAGAGGTTTTCAGGATGCAATCCCAGAGTAACAGAAAGGCCTCTACCATCATTAAGTAAAATGTCTGAAGAGAGTCAGGATTTCAGATATACTCTCTTCCTGTGTATTTTCCTTCTCGGTAAGACTACATGCCTCCTTGCTCAGTGTACTGATGTTAGGAAAATTTCCACTCAGCATGTTAGTTTTTGTAGATCCATTTCTGAAGGTTTATAGAAAGTTTTTTTAGTTTCTGCTGCTGAACTGGATGCAGCTCTCTGAGCAGCCAAATTACTGTGAACAGGTTGTTTTAATGTTTCTAATCTGTTTTGAGACAAAACCAAAACAGATGAACATGGCATACCTTGAATGGGAATTTAAAATAACCTGGCTGTCTTCAATGTAATTTTTTGTGGCAGTTTAACTGCTGGGAGGTTGGTGGGGACTAACATCTTAATTTGCTAGGGCTGCCTCCAAAATATCTGCTCAGCTGTTCTGTGATGGGTGTGCTAGGATTCAGACTTCCACCTTAGAGCATAAATATTGGCAGTACTGCAGTCTTCACAGCTGCCATGGCTGAGGTCCTTTTCTTTTCACAGTTCCTGGCTACCTTCTTCTTTCTCTTCCTCTGTGAAAAAGTGACTGCTTCTGTCTCTGTTTGTTAGCAGGCAGTTTTGAAGGAACTCATAACCAGGGCTACCCCATATCACTGTAGTTTTCTCTCTTAATTTCTGTACTGGCATTAAGACAACATTGGCAGTGAAGTTGTGAAAAATATTGACAGTGAACTGAGATTTAGACTTGCAGTTCAATATATTTGTAGAAACTCTTGCGAGAGTTTGGAAACAATAGCTGAGCTTATTTGCATAGATGAAAAAGAGCTAGTTTACATGCCTGCAGCTGGTTGCTTTGTTACCTGCAAAGACTTAGCCCTCTTCTTCCTAATAAGCATTGAAAACCCCACAATGTTATTTCTGTGTATTCATTCTTAAATATATTATAAAGGGGGGTAAAAAATAGCAAATATGGTGTATGGACACAAAAAGGCAGGATGCTCTACGAAGCTTTCTTAAGAGGTAGTGGAGGATGACTTTCAGATTGCACCTTTCTCCACAAGGGTGTTCTTTCTTTGAGGCATATATTTAAGGAACATGCATTAGCATGTTTCTGCAGGGAAAACACATCCCATTAGACAGCATGCTAACAAACAGGTTGCTAAATGTGAATTAGCATCTGTTGTAACAGGGAAACAAGTCAGGTTTAAAAGCCTTTGAGATGGTTTTGCGTGTTTTAGTGCAACATACTGTAAATGCTATTTCAAAATCATAATTGACTTTCACCAACACAAGAACACTAACTGACGGCTAATACATTTTCTAATACAATGTTTTCCTGGAAGCAGAACAGGCTAACCCAAAATCTCATCATTCTTGCACTGTTTTTCACAGAGAACTATTTCAACAAAATATTACTGACTGAAAGGAGGAGAAACCAGAATGATCTGTCTTCTAGAGTAATCCTGGAATAAATATTCTGAAATATTAGTTGTTAAATGTGGAATGAATACATCTGAATAAGTAAAACAAACTCTGTGATTATGGTACTTGCATTCTCTGAAAAAAATCTACAGGGGAAAAATGTCAGAAATCAGATGTGACAGGAGTGTTTGAGGGGCTAAAATCGGTATTTACCAAGTCCTTGGGGGTTTTTAGGCGTTTTTTTTACCACTGGAAAGTTGAATTTTTAAAACACTTATATACAAGAATAGTTACTGCTTTATCTGTTTAAATAAACATCTGTAGTTGTAAATACTGACATTTTTAGCTCTTGCAGGTGTATAATTAAAAAAAAAAGCTTTCATGACTTCTTGGAGGGGTTGGGGTTTTTTTTGTGCTTTCAAGGAATTTGTTTCAATTTCACTATTTTCTGAATACCAGTTTATGTTCAAAAGTCCTTCTAGGCTGTGACAAACTTAATGGTTTTAGAAGATATCAGAGGCAAGTGAACTCTTTTAAGATAGAGAATTCCAAATGTGGAACAAAAAAAATCAAGCCTTCTCAGAGAGCATCCTGCTGCTTTTGAACTTTAAGTAGTGCTCATGTTCTAATCCCTTTGACAATACTGAGAAAGATAGTTTGATAACTAGATTAAAAACTGCTAGATGCATAAGAGAATAATAATGACATTAGAATTTAAAACTTCTAGTTCAAAAGCACTTTTATATGATTTTGCAACTTTTACTTCAAGAAACACCCTTATAGTATTGGCTATTAGTGATTCTGAATCTAAGCTGACTTTTATTTCATAGACACAAATTAAGCCATTTCCCCTCTCTGCTCTTGTTTTATTGTTTGAATAGGTCACAATGTCCTACTTTTAAATGGATAAACACTGGGGTTTTTTTTTCCTCCTTGATATCCTACACCAAATGACTTGCAATTCAGTGATGTCAAACAGCATTTGTATACATTTATCTACTTCTTGTCACGTTTTCATCCAGAGGATCCCAGCCAAGGAGGAAAGTTTTCTCGTAGTAGGAACTATACTTACAATGAAGAGAGTCTGTTTCCCAGGGCACTTTCACACGCAGTATCTGTCTCTCAGTGTCTGTCCTCCTCCTTTGTGTTCTTTCTTTTCACAGATGCATAGAGAAGAAGTTGACTGCAAATTAATTGCTTTGCCTTTTCTCACTGTTTTACCCTCTCTTAATAACCTGTCATGTAAAGCGGCCTATACAGCTAGTGTTAGTTTTCCATATCTGCATAGATCCCAAGTTCCTTAATCAAAACATCTTCACTGCCATTATGATCACCCTTTACACATTTCTATCATTAATTTATATGAGCTATTGACCAAAAAAAAAAAAATCAGTCTCTGTTTCACAGCTTTTCAGCTCCAGTCCAGTCTGTACAGCTATATTATTTTTCAAATTAGAAAAATATAAAATGAGACAATATTTTCCTTTAAAAATGCATTGTCATTTTCCTGGCATCTTCATACTAACAGTATGTTTCAAGTTTTTTAGTGTTTGTAAAGTTTGCTTTGTGACAAATTTGGCTATTATATGCTTCTGTGTAACAACACTTCAGAGCTAACATTTAAAAACTGAATGCTAAAATGCAAAGAGGCAAAGAAAGTGCAGATTTTTGTATGTGTCAGCACAGCAGGCTGATTTCTTTCCAAGCAAGCCTAGTTAGAATAGTGACTTGTCAACAGATCAAGTACATAGCTGAAATGAGCGTTCCTTGCTTCAAAACATCTGATCTGGATTAATTATCCATTAAAACACCAAGTCAAATACAAAAATTCCTGTTATTTTGCCAGAGTCTGTGAAGAACATAACATGATTTTTGCCCAGGAACAGCATAACCTCAAGCTGAAATATGTAAGCCAAAGATCTGACGATGTGCTTTATTTCTCGAGTTTGCATTTTATAGGTAGGGAATAAACTCCTGAGGACCATGTGTCCTCTAAGAGAAAGATTCCAAGCTTTGAGCGTGACTTTGAAGCTTGAAATTTCCATTGCTGTGGGATACTTCCCTGATCAAGAACTGCGTCAGAATACTACTTTCTATTTTATGCATAGCATCATCCTATAAAACTATAATGTAGTCAATTAGTTACTAAAATTAAGTTTGATACAGTCATGCAAGCATTACGTTAAGAGAACTTGCTCTCTAATGTGGTTGACGTATCTGTCATTCTGCTTTGTTTAAAAAAACTAACGAACAACAAAAAACCCCCCAACACTGCAATTATAGTGAGTGAAAGCGTATGTACTGCTAGTCAGTCACCCAGTAAATGAGAAGCAAGCCTTTTGGTTATTCCATCAGGCAGATACTTCAGTTGTGGGAGGTAAAGGTTACATGGGCAGTTGAATTCCAATTTTCATTTTTAATAAAGGGCTGTGCTTATAAAAGGCTGCTGGATTACTTTTTTTTTTCTCAGCACAATTGGCTTTTTGTCTGAATTATGTAGAGTGAGGAATAAAGGAAAAAATACTTGTCTTCTCTGGGGAGCATCCAGGTTTTCAAAGACTTGTAGGTGTGTCTAGTTTTTAGGTACAATTCTATGTTAATAACATTACTTTAACATGCAATACTGGCAGTAAAATTAATAATGGGCCTAACTTTCAGGACCAGTGACTTTCATTTCAAATTGTTCTCTATGAATTTTGGTTCATGTTAAAATTGTCCCCAGACTGGCAGCTCTGGAGACTGCTCCCCTCTCTGTGTGCTCAGAGTCCTTATAGCTGGGTGAAGCATTCCTACCTTCTCTACCAACTTGTTGCTGAATTTCAAAGGTGAGAGATAGTGGTCATTCTCACTGGAAGTAAATCAGGGCTAATAGAGTTATCCGTTATCCTTTAGAACAGATATTTCTTTTGTCAATTTTAATTACTGTAATTATGATAGAAAATTAACTTCTGGGTAAGTAAGAATAGACATTTTAAACCTCAGCTAGCCCTGTCCTAGTACTGCTGATATTGATAACAATGGGAGTTTTATTGTTGAATTCTAAAGTAAGACAAATGTTAAGTGCCTTGAAATTCACATTTAAAGAGTAGTTATGTACATGACAACTATAATCTTATATAAAATATTGCTTAAACAGCCTTAGGGAAGCAAACTGACCAAAAGGAGATATTAGGACTGTACCCTTAACTTGGCCCCATTTAGTTGTTACGTAAAAATGTTACCAAATTAAAAAAAACAAACAAAACAAAACAGAATAAATTAAATGTAAACCACTGCTTTTAACTAGAGCTCCTGCAGATTCACAGCACGTTATTCTGAGTGTTGATTAAATTTCCATTTTTAGAGGACATAGTACACATGTTAAAATGAAGGCTTTTCTGAAGTACTGCAGCTGGAACAGCAGCAATGTTTCAAACAAGAAATGAGATGGGCGTCTAAATTAGTTATGTATCAGAGTAGTGGGCTGATATGGTTATTTTGGGTCACACATCGGTGCAGGTAGAAAGCTCTCCTACTGTTGTGAGCATTTAAGCTCTCTTCTGCTAACTTTTTGTTTTGTATGGATCTGAGGTTCTTTTTTATCTGAATCAAGAAGAGCAGCCTGTCTGTGGTGGCCAGGCCTCGGCTGGCTGCCAGGCGCCCACCCAGCTGCTCTCTCACCCTCCTCCTCAACAGAACAGAGGAAGAAAATGAGATGAAAACTCTTGTGGGTCAAAATAAGGACAGGGAGATAATCTTCCAATTACTGTCATGGCCAAACCAGACTGGACTTGGGAAAATTAAATTGTTTCTCATTAAAATAGGTTTGTATGGTGAGAAACAAAGAGAGGTTAAAACAACAACTTCCCCTCGAGCAATACAGGGGGATGGGGAATGGGGTCAGTCCATGATCGTTCATCTCTGCTGCTCCTTCTTCTTCATGCTGTTCCTCTCCCGCCGCTGGGTCTGCTCCCTGGGCGCGGGGCAATCCCTGCTCGGGGCCTGGAGTGCCTCCTCCCCTCCACCTCCTCCGACCTCCATGTGGCGGGGTGTTTCTCACCCTTTTTCTCTCAGCCCCCGGTGCCGTTTCTGACATGAGCTTTCCCTGAGGGGCCGGCTGAGGGGTGGGGCTGTGCCCTGAGGCTGGGTGGCTGGAACCGGCTGGAACCAGCTGGAACCGGCACGGGGCGGCCCCGGCCTCCCCTCACAGCGGCCTATCTGCAGCCCTCACAGCGGCCAGCGCCTGGGCACCTGTGCCTGGACACTGCTGCATTGCATGGATTCATTAAAAAAAAATATGGTTCCAAACTCATCTAACTACTGATAAGTTTTCAGGGAAATATGTGATATCTTGCAAGAAGATACATCTGGCAGCCCTGGTGCTCTCCTGTGTTTAGAGGTACGTGCTAAAAATAACACCCAATTCCTTATTTAGTTCCACTCCAGAGGTTTAAAAAAAAAAAAATAAAAAAAAAAATCTTCAAATCTCCTTTTCTTCTTTTTGCTTCACATATTTCTAGAAATTTCTGGAATTTCAGTTTTTAGGCCTTGTCCTAAAACTGCTAAAATTTATTTGTTCTTTTTCTGTGAAACAGCAGACACCAGTCCTCTCAGTTTTTTGTCTGCAGTGGTACTGCTTGAAATCAGCAGTTGTGGACTTGTGATTTTATGAACTTTGGAATTGCCGTATTTTGGACTGAGGGGATGGTGCCTCAGTGTGCTTTGCCTCTCCCTCCCTCTGACAGAAGCTGCATGGGGAGATCTGCATAAGCCTTGAACCATCAGGGCCTTAATCCTTTGTTGGCAGGGGGAGGGAGTGGCTCTTCTTTCATCTTAGAAAACAAAGCAACAAAAAAAAATCCCAAACAAACAAACAAAAGTCAGAAACAAAAGCCCTATTTAAATTTGAGGTTTTTTCCCCATGCAAATTTTGGGAAGTCTTAGATTTCATATTCTATGGCAAAAAAAAAAAAAAAATTCACTGTCAACCTTTACTTTCTATGAAAATGCTTTTACTTTATTCAGTTTGAATTTATCGGTTCCATGTTTTAGTTAAACAGGCAATCCCAGGAAAAACATTCTGTCTGTTTTTCCAAAGCAACAGTTGTTACTAAGTAATTTACTTTATCAAAAAGGTTTTTTTTCTTAGTCTCATAGAAAATTCTGTAAACAGGGTGTTCTGTGAAGCGGCATTTATCCATGAATTGCACTTATATCAACAAAATCAGTACTTGTTTGAAATGCCTTGCAGATTGCTGCAGCAGTGTCAATCATTTGAAAGTAGGTGTCTTTTTATAGAGTACTTCTCAGGATGTCTTCTTGAAATTTCCTTTGAATTTTACATAAAATAAATTAATTCTTCCATCAGCCAGTAAATTAGAAGATTGAAGTGAGTAGCTGTTCAAATCAACATGTTGTTATCATTAGGTACTACAGATACATATTAAAATATGGATATATTAGCTGTCTTTCCTCATCACTCCCTTATACCTAATCATAAGGCTGTCTTAAGTGCATGATTTGCAGCTGAGCTGTAACAACAGCGTCAGTCTCTTCAGAGCGCTCTGAAGGTGCAGCTTCAGTTAGTTACTCTGGTAATGATGAGATTGAACTAGAAGATGGAGAAATCTTAATGAAATAATGTTCTGGTCAGACAAAGTGGTTCAGGAAAAAGGTGTTTCCTTTTGTTCCCCATGTTGTTTAATCTTCTGCCACTTAGCTTACATATAGCTTTGTACAGTTAGCTTTGATCAGCTTCGAATGTGAAAGAAAATCTGTGTGTTGGTTTCGTGTCTCTCTCAGAGTGCTTTCCTGGTGTGCTTGAACTGAAGTGTTCACAACTTAATTTGAATGTGTTTTCCCTGTGTTTGAAAACTACCTATTCTTAACTTTTTTTCTTTGGTGTGTTTGTATCTAACATCAAGAACCCTTCTTTAGAGATACTGTTAAAAGAGAGTTTGAAAAATGTTTAAGGCAAGGCAAGAGTTCTTACCTCCTTTAACTTAGAAGATTTAACTTTTATCTTTTTGTATCAGCTGTGATGATTGTTAGTGTCTCCTGGTTTTCATTAAAAAGTCACTGTCAGTGTGTGTTTGTTGTTTTTTTTTTTTTAACCAATCCATCATATATATAGATCCTCTGTTGCCTTCATATAAAGACAATGTTACAAAAGTATCCAGTGTCTTGTATCCTTGAGCCCAAACAGGAAAAATACCGGATAGGTGAAAAGGCTTGTGTCTCCCATTTGCCAGTTGCTCACAGATAATCTGCTCCTGACTTGTGCTTCCCTGTCACATACAGACTTTCTGAAATCCCCAGGACCAAATAACCTTTTCCTGCTATCAAATATTCAGAAAATTTCCAGGAACTCTTAGGTGTTAACGGAAATGTCAGAACCTCAAGCACAAGTGCAGCTGAAATATCCTTTTGAAAAGTATTGCTTTGTAAGTGCTTTAAGAGCTGTCACAGATACTCTTGCAAGCCTGTCTGGGTGCAGTGTATGGAGTAACAGGTGTTGTTTTGTGAGGCAAGACTAGAAAAATGATTTTATTCAGGGGAGGTTTGCTTTGCTTGTAGGGAGCCGTTCAGGACAAATAGTGAATTGGGGACATTATCAAGTTCCAAATTTGGGAGTTTGCTTTACTATGTTGTCTTTTCAACTGAAAACACAGAGGGAATATGTGCACTTGAATACATGCATTGCAAAAAGGAAACAATAAAAACTAGAATAGTAGAACTTTAGTAAAAGAATTTTGACCTCACCTGCAATGGCATTTGAAAGGAAGTAGAAGAAAGGTGGCTTGCAGGGAGTCAGAAATGGGTTGGAGTCAAGATTTTAGATTCTGCATATAATCAAATAGAAGGTCCATCTATTAACAAATCATTAATCTAATGTGTTTGGCTCAGTAAAGCTGTTTCATAAGTAAGGTGTTGGTGAATTACTTACAAAAAAGAGCCTGTTTTTACGTCAGTAAGAGACTTTTCTTCCTGTCATATGAGCTGCTCGACATTTTAGAGTGACTCCACTGACTGCAGTAAGGGGTGAGCTTGCTAAGGACTTCGGGGAGTGAAATGTCTGTATGGGATCAGAAATGTCATCATTTTTCCCAGAAGTCTAGGTACCATTAGTCGCCTTTGTTGAGTTGTTATTCTTAAACACAAAAGGTCTTGCTTTCTAGGCTTATGTTAAGCCGTATGTGATATGCAAGTTTAATGACTGAATATCTGTATAAACTTTGTGCAAAAGAAGCCACAGTTTTTCCTCTTTAATAGTAGTACAAGTGGTGGTACAATTACAAGAGGGGAAAAAAAAGGATGGTGGAGTAGATAATTTTTAATATATAAATATAATGAAACAGCTGTAAATAAAAACTCCTTAGTAAATAGAATAGAGTGGACAAAAATAAAATTGTGTTATTTTGTCACTGACTAGAGTTGATGTACAGATATTTCAAACTACCATCATCAGAGTTGAAAGAAATTTATATTGAAAATGAATTGCTGATATAAAAAGCACTGAAATCAATGTGCTTCTGAAAAAGAAATTAAAATCACTGATAATGATTCAAAAAAGCACTCTTCATTGAAAAAATACATAATTTTAGTAGCCAAGCTCTATTTTTCAAATATTTCTAAAAGAAGATTGTATTAAAACATTCCTCATTTTTTTCCATGCTCCCTGTATGGTTGGTAACAACTTTGCTTGAGTGAATGCTGCCTCAATCCACTTCAGCTATGTAAAGGAAAATTCCCAGAAGGCAGCAGTATCTTTAAATGATGTAAAGCTCTATGCCCCTGTGAAAGCTCTGTTAGGATGTACACTGGTGAAATTACTTTTCTATCCCTGTGCCTGTATCCCAGGCTATATTCAGAGACTTTTGGCCAGTTTAGAGTTTAGCCCCTCAAGTACCTATGGAATGAGATACCAAAAGCTGCTGAAGTCACTGAAAAAGACTCTTGCTTAAAATTTTGCTCCGGTGAGCCAGGACTTGCAATCAAGCTAGTGTCTCAGAGCTTAGAAATATGAAATAGTTTACAGAAAGCTTTTCAGACTTGCTTGATTTGCAGAATTGTAATCTAGCCACTAAACCTTTTTTTTTTTTTTTTCCCCTCTCCCTTATTTTCTTCAAGGGCTCTTCATTCAGAAGTGTGTTCCAGAGGCTGATTCTGAGACATTCAGGTAAGAGAACCGATGCATTGTCTTTCTGCAGGGTGAGACACAGACAATAAACCAAACCAGAACAAAAAAAACCCCAACTGTAATCCCAATCACAAAAGCAAAAATACTTAATAGAAATGACATTCATCCAGAATTTTGAAAAATTTTAAGAGGGGGAAATTATTGTCCCAAGAACTGCTTATGCTTAGTAGAAAATGCAGAAATATTTATCCAGTCTTCAGATTTGCTTGTGTGTTACTTTTAATGAGCGTTGTGTGCAACCTGTCAGCTTTTTATAACTCAGTTCCATTATTCTGGGAGCTCAGGAAAGAAGTAACATGCGTGTTCCTCCCACAGCTTTACAAATGTATGCCAGTCAGTAACACCTGCAACAAACACCTCTGGCTGCAGGAGCCACATGTGTGTGTATGTGTGTGTGTAAATTAGCTACAAATGACACACAACACGTGAGGCCCAAGTACTCAAAGTACTCCAGATGAGTAATACATATACATTTGGGGTGGCAGTAAGTAATGCCTGTTGAAGTTCTCCACATTTGGATGATTGGAGAAGGGTGCTTTGTCTTTCATAAACAGCTGAGTGGGATTATACATGTTGCTGCTGCTGCTATCATGTGTTAAAGTTTGCATGTAAACTCTAACAACCTGTCTTAGAATAAGAAGAATCCTGTAGAAGGAAAATATGATAATAATTTCTGGAAGAACAAATTTTACTGAGGAGTTTTCTTCAGCTATTGATAACCCTGACTGAGAAGTTGCTTTTATTTAACCTATGTGAACCTGGAATGCCAGGAAGTAACGTTTCTTTAAAGCTATTTGGTTAAAGATATTTTGCCTCTAGGGTACAAAATGAAATGGGGAAGTGTTGTTTGTTTACCATGGTAACACTTGGAATTAAAATCTTGGTTTAACTTGTGTTATTTCACAGTTGGTTGAAAGAATACATTAAGATAGATTCAAATGAGGAATTGGAGTACTGTGCTGCTTCTAGGGTAGCAGAGGTCTAGGTGACTGTATAGGGCAGCATCAAAAGCCTCTTGCCAAACTTAACAGTTTTCAAATTGTTGTACATTATCAGCTCATGGTGGCTGTGTATGGCTATGCAATCAATGGCTCTGCACCAAAACCAGCTTTGATTGAGGCAATAATTGAGTAGGGATTCATACTGCTCTGCTGTTAGTAATTTTAAAGTGCAATATATATATTGATCTACGAACCTATGAAATGCTATAAATGAAGAAAAGGAGTAGATTGAAATGACAAGTTAGAAGATGTATCCTGCAAGGGACAGCCGTCATAAATCAGCTGATACTGTAAAAGCTCAGTAAGTATTGTCTGAACTCTGCTCCATTAAAATTAATGGAAATTCTGTGATCAAATTAAATGAGAAACATGGGTAAACACTCCTGAAAGCCCTCTCCCTTTGGGCCAGTTCCTTATCTCTCTGCTATTGTTTAAATCTGGAGGTGTGGTTATGAACTGCCTCAGTAGCTGGGCCTTCCATTTTAATCTCATACACAATTAGACTGAGGCTTTCAAAGCAGTTCATTGATTAAAATTGATGGGAAAAGAGTAGCTAAATTCTCTGCATGTTTTGAAAATGTTAGCTTTTGGGTGTTAACTTGCAGTCTTTAATCAGTCCTTAATCAAGTAGAATTCTCACTGGGACTTTTGCTTGAATAAAAAGTACACAATTTGATCTTTTGGCAAGAAGGATTTACAGGAAACTGGTTTCTGCAAGCAGAAGAAAATTTATGCAAGAAGGGTTCTAAAGTACATGAGAACAAATTTCTCTTCCTGATTATAAACAGCTAAGTGCTTTTTATTGTTCGTGGTGGTGGGTTTTTGATAGGAAAGACTATAAGAACAGGTATTTGGAATGCAAATAAAATTGAAATAGTTGCTTCAGTTGAGTTAATGCTTCCACATATTTCTAGTTGCCTTTTTTGTATCACAAAAAACCTGTCTATTGCGTGTGTCATTATAATTTAATTTTCAGTGACTACTTATAGAATAGAGCCATTGCTTATAGGGGTGAAGAACATAACTACTACTTCTGAAGTCTGAAGAGGCATTCTCAGAGACATGGATATCCTGATTTGCTGTCTAATCACCATCACTTGTGTGTTCATCAGAATCTAATCTCCAAAATTGTAGATACTTTTCTTGTATATTTATATTTCTGCAAAGAAATTTGTGACTTTAAACTAAAATGCAACTCTAATGTTAAGAAAATCCAGTTTACAGCCTTGAAAGCAGTAATATTTTGGCATTTTCTTTTTGTCAGTTCAAATGATCATTTATTTATTTTGAAATGAGGCATAGGTACTATCCAGATTTTTGTTCTTGAAAGCAATGAGCAAATTATATATAAAAACTCAAGATGGCCTGCTGAGATTCAAATTCTGCGAGACAAGAATTTCCAAGTTTATTCTTTTTTTCAGAGGAGTAAAAAAAAAAAAGTTCATAACTAGATCCTTATATGTTACACCTATTTCCTAGTAAGAAATTATGTTTCAAATAACCTGGTACTTCAGGCCAGAGTGCCTTGTAAAGGCAGAATTATTTCCTGCAGCTGCATTATGAATGCCGAAAATTGTGTGCTTCTGTGACTGCCAGTCCCATTAAAGGCTCTGTAGAGATCAATAATTGGTATGATAAATTATATTTTCATGCTGGAAAACAGATGCTTCATAGGCAATTAAAAAATAAAAAAGCTTTTTAGAAATCAGGAAGGATTTATAACAAAAATTTTTTTTTTTTTTACATTTTCATTAAATAATTCACTTAACTCTGTTAAGATCTGAGTTGTAAACTCTTATCTGTGCTCTTTAGTCAATATTTTTGTTTTGTTCTTTCTAACTTTCATGTTACTGGATTGAAGCACTTTTCTGAACAGTGTCCTTCCAGGAAGGCTCTGTATCAAACTTCCATTTCTGTGTTAAGGTAATCATTACATGGGAGGGATTTGTGACTGAAGGAAATTAATTTCAGGAGTCAGTGGACTTCCTTTGTGTTATGTTCTGCTCTGAATAAAATAATAGTTACCATATGAAGGGATTAGGTATGGTTCCGGAGGGTGGTGTTTCAGCCACTGGTTCCAGGAGTTAGGTTGGGATTCCAGGAGTTAGGTTGGGATTCCAGTTCTTGCTCCAGTGTCTCTTTTACATTTTATTAAACTGTGGTGTAATTCCAGCCACTGGAACAAGGAGCATAGCTGGGCCTGTGCGCCCTCATGTGAGTGGTTTGCTTAGTCCTGTTTAGCCCTTGCACTAGAGCCCAGTAAATATTTAGTGATTATATGTATGTCAGAGCTATTTTCAGGAGGATTAGGAGCACCTCTGTGGTTTGAGGGGGGAAAATGTAGGTCTGAGTCTCCCATAGAGTTGTCCAAAGAGGGTGTGGGATCTCCTTACTTCCTTCAGACACTCAAAATTTAATGGGACAAAGCCCTAAGCAAGCCATCTTACCCCTGAAGTTAGCCCTGCTCTGAGGAGGACCTTGGGTTAAGCAAAAGCATAAATTATGCTATGTTTTTATAATTCCATAATAATTTCATAAACCTCATAAACGTCTATGAGGTTTCTGTTTACTGCTTTTTTGGAATCCCTCCATAGGAAATAAAATCCTCCCAGCTTTCCTATTTGCAGACTACAAATCTAATTCAAAGCTGGATGCTATTCTGCTGTTCCTGGTACCAGATACCACAGTTCTTTTCTGTATCCTAAATGCTTGAACATGTGACTTTTAGACAAGAAAACAATAATTATGTCCTTTCCCACTATTTCAGTGGAATAGCTTGTATGATTAAAAGGATATCCTGTAGCACATAGGTATATTTTCAAAATTAAACAGATTTACAAAAAAAAAAAAAAAAAAAAAAAAAAGAGTTAGGACATCCAGAATAAGTAAAGCCCTGGGGCAAAGCAATCCAGTACAAAATCCTGCAGTAAAAGTATGCCTTTGAAATTAATTTTTATGGAAATGTTGGTTAAAGTTGCATGTACTTCCATAGAGGCAGGATATGATTTTATGTTAGTTACTAAACAGGTCATTAATATTCAGTGCCAAAGTAATAATTTTTGCAGAAAGTAATGTAATTACATGCTGTCCAGAGAGGGAAAGTGAGTATGAAGTGCACTCGCTAAGAAATGCGCATGTTTATCAAGATGTCAGGTGTTCCTCGGCGCTGTCATCCCGAGAATGTTCTTTTCTAGTGGATTTTAATGAGCACTGCTGAAGCTGTGAATGGTTTGTCAGCATTTTTATTAGGCATCTTATTATTAGGAAGTTTATAACTTGGCTGTAAAACCTTGCTGTGGGCTGAAACTATTTAAATAATACTTTCAGAGCAATGTTTTGTGCCAAATTTAATTCAGATAGCTTTAGGCATTTTTCTGTGTTTGTATCAGAAGGCAATATTCAAGTTCTGATTGAAATCTTTTGAAGCAGGGCAAGGCAAAACACAAATGGGCTAGACCTGCAGCTTTACTCATAGCAGACAGTAAGACAGTCTCGTACTGTAGAATGTATGTTTCATGTAAAAACAATACACAGTGGCTGTAGTGGTGGGGCTCAGTGTTTCAGAGTGGAAGATAAAGTCCTTATTGAAACAGAATCTAGTTTTGCCTGAGTAGGGTCTTCAGAATGGGAGCTGCCCTGAGGCTGGCTGAGAAAACCATAAATTACTAACTCTGACAAAAATAGATTATGTTATTTAAAATTAAAACTATTAATTTTAAAAAGCTGCTGAAAAGTCATGTTACTTTTTCTATGTTATACCCAGTGAAATAGCTGAGCAGAACAGTGAACTTGCAGGGCTCTCTGTTTTCTGTTTGTTCATGGAACATACACTCATGTCATACATCAGCAATTCCAGTCTGCTACAGCTCTTCTACCAAGTCAAAGCATATACCTCTCTCAGGAGGCATTGACAAAAAGTGGTACAGCATTTTATTGACACTTCAAGACCTTGGAGTGGAAGTGTATTTCTCTCTAACTTTACAAAGGTTGTTTACAGGGAAGTTGCATAAAGCTGTAGCTAAAGAATCTGAGCTTAAATATATATATATATATATATA
>NW_010318305.1:13656-22278 GCF_000700745.2 Antrostomus carolinensis | reverse complement strand
GGAGAAAAATAATAATAATAATAATAGTCCGAAAGATGAGGATGCGGACACTGGGCCTGGCGCTGCGCGGGGCGGTGTAGCGGCCTCTTGCCTTGGCCTCCTGCGGCGGAGAGGGGCAGTGGAACGAGAACGAAACCCTCACGTCAGGCGGGTCGGGCCCTGCCCCGCCGGCTGCCCGGGGTGGGTCCCCCCTGCCCTGCCCTGCCGCAGCCCTGTCCCCAGGGCAGGCTGGCACCGCTCAGCCCCCCCACAGCCAAGAGGATTGTGGAACAAACAAAAATCAATTACATTCCAAACTGAGAAAAAAAAAAAAACTTGTTTCACCTGTTACCAAGCTTACGGGCTTGAAAGGAGAATGTATAAATCAACTTTGCCGTAACAGCATTGCTTAAAACATTTCTACTTGGTTACTATTTACTGCTTCACACCCTCCAAATATTTCTGGCTTGTTTCTTTCCCTTACCCACAATGTGTTAATACATTGCCTGAATATCCTAAAGATGTCGGTGTGCGTACTCAAAAGGCAAATGTGTGTGTAAGAGCTGTAGGCAAAACACAGAGCAGGGGTGAGACATTTCTTGGATTTAATCTCTGTTCCTGGCTCTGCCCACGGTTTAGAGCAAGGTGATGAACTTTCTGCCTTGCTGCTTCTCTTCCCCTCTTCCCCATTCATCCCCAAATTGAGAACAAAACTTATGTCACAGTTTTGCAGGGGAGATTGGGATTTTTTTAAGATAAAAAATGTCTATGCAACATGAAATATTAATTATTGTAGGAGAAGCTGTAAATGCTTACTATAGAGGCCCTGGTAAAAGTAAAAATAAAAACAATACTTTATCCTTCCCCGAAACAAAACCACTGAGGAATTGTAAATCTGAGGTTCATCCCTGTTGATGGCTTTATGATATGATGAAGTTTGTGTCAAGGTTTCTTTCCTTTTGGGAGATGGGAGCCTGTAATAAGAAATCCTTCCCCCTCTATGTTTCTGTTTCCTCCTTTTGCTTACCTGTTATCTCTGTCCATGAAGGATAAGGACTTTGAAGCCTCGTTTCCCCTTTTGTTGTTGCAGGACTCCTTGGATGAACGGGAAGTAAGTGCTGGGAGTGTTCAGTGATGTTCGTGGGAGGAAGGCAGAAGCCACCAGGGCCCCGTTCCCTCCATCTTGAGCCTTCTGTGGTGATTTGCAGCAGCACAGGGAAGTATGAAGCACTGAGGGACTGAAGTCAGTGTTTAACCCTGACTTCACTTCAGCAGAAATGACCATGCAATGTTCAGATCAATGGAGGACCAGGGGTAGAATAGAAGAAGTACTTAAGGTGCCTCTTTTAAAAGTTATCTTTTGAGTATTTAAAAGATTAAGGAGATATTTAGAAAAGATGACTCCCCACATGTGTTTATGTTTACATGTCCTAATAGAAGAGGACAGTCCGCATTATCTTTTATGCTAGATATGTCTTCGGTGAATCTGTATCACCTTACTGATTTCAGGGGAGCTATATTAATTTAAGTTAGTTAAGAAACTAACCTGGCTAAGTTTTAAATAATTGGAATAATATTCTCCCTCTCTTTCAGTCAGATTTGCCCTTCATGTTAGTTGTGTTTCATAATCCTCCTAGCTCTCCATTTCATCATTACAAGACCAGCAGCTCTATTGAGAAGATAAAAAAAAAAAAGAGGAAAAAAAATACCAACCTTAAAAGCTAGTCCTTTTACAATCTGATCTTTAGTTTCATATTTGAATAAATTTAAGGCACAAACTCATCCTGTTTTTTTTTAATAGGACAATTAATTTAGTTTCATTTAGCTACACTGGTATTTTTTAAAGCCAGAAGCTCTCAGGAAGAGAATGCGTTCGATGCACCAGAACCCTTTAGGGTTTTGATAAAAGACATGATATCATGAGTAACATCTCCACTTCTGTTATTCTTCTTATAGAGTAGCAACAAGATTGAATCACCATTTTTAGCTATTCTTCAGCAGAACTCGTAATCTATCAATGTGTCAGCTCAACAGCAGTTTTCTCTTCACACTAATGTGAACCAGAAAGTCCAGCTATCACTGATTTTGACAATTTTCTTTTATCTGAGATTGCATGTATTGCAGGAGTTTGAAGAAAATGAATTACAGGACCTATCATATTTTCCTAAAGATGTACAAACATAAAATATGTCATCCAAAACATTTTAAACTCATTTGCACTGGATGACATTACTAAGTTAGGTGTTTCATAAGCCTTAAGCTACAAGCACTATAAAATATTTGTGTGATAAATAACAAGATGAAACATGGGCCCCATATTTTTTGGAATGCCTCGGATTGCCCTCTGTGTTGTTACATAATGCATCATAAAGAAATACGTGCCTTCATTCTCTTTAAATCGCTCCGGCATGGGTAGTACTAAGCCTTCCTTCAAGTCCTCGTTATGCAAGTCCTTGCTGCTGTTAATAGCTATCAGCTCGGCATGGTTACTTAAAAAACAAGGTATCCACAGACTTTTTGTGAAGCTCCTTCCATTTCTGGAATTTACAATGAGGCAGTTCCAGGTGCTTTACTTCCTTTTTCTATTGTAAACTAAATTATTGTGAACAAATAGCTTTTTCCCCATTAGGAGAAAGTCCCATTCGTTCCACTGTATCACAAGGTGATCTGGTTTTTTGTTTAGTTGCATCTGTAAGCATGTTACGGGTATCTGAATGCTCTTCTCCAGTGTCAGTAGAATAAAGTAATATCTTGAATGTCTGTTGAAAAATGCAGGCATATAACCAAGTACTGAAAAAATACGTAGCAGAGTAAAAATCTATGACCAACCTAGCAAAGTTATTAGATACCAAAATCCATCTAGGCATTAAGTACTATTATTTAAAGTAAAATCTGTGCTACACAGTATAAGCAGCATTCAAATGAAATTGATGAGACATCTATATAGAACAGAAAGAAACAGTTTTTAAAGCTGTGATGTTATGACGTTCTGTATTTCTTTACTTGTTACGACGTTCTATATTTCTTTACTTGGGAAGTGGGATTTTCCTTGCCTTTTCATAAAGGCATGAAATTAACAACAAGCCCTTCAGAGAATTAGGTGCACTGCCTGATTTGTGGGTTTTTTCCTCTATCAAACATGGGGATCATTGGTAGGAAAAAATGAGGAGAAACCTATCTGGATTTTCCAGTATCACGGAGATCTCTCAAAGTAGCTTGTCTTTTAACAAGGCCTCGGCTTTAAAGATACTGAAATAGGAATATCTCAAAATTAATACTACTGACTATATAAAGAAAAATTTTGCTTTCAGTTTATACTTGTAGAAGTATACAAGTAGTAATTCAGTGATGCGTCACCAGGAAAGGAGGGTTCTGTTTCATATTCTATTAATGGATCTATTAGTTTATCAAACCTCTATTGCATTTTTACATTTTTTTTTACCTTTCTGTTGCTCTTGTAAATTTGGGGTGCTAGCTTAAGTATTTATTTCCCCTCTCCTGCTAGTTTTTAAAAGGTTCAACTATATTCTGTTCAGGTTTTGGTATGGCACATGGAAATTTTTTTTATTATTATTCCTTTTGCAGGCAGTAGGTTTTTGGGAGGAGGTCTGCATTGTAAAATAGTGTACCTGATAAATTGTACTACAGTGGGAGATTAAATAAGAAAGCAGAATGGCTGAGACAAGTCATTTGTCACAGATGTTCATGCAGTTCTGTGTTTTGTTTTAAGCTGGATTCATCAAACATGATAAGGAATAATTTCTGTCTGACATGAAGTTCCCATCCAAGGGGACAAGTGGGTTAAGTTTAAACTGTGGTTTGAAAATACAGGGAAATGTTACCGGACAGTTGACAGCTTGATTCAGTAGCCAAAGTGGACACAAGGAAGTAAATTGGAGAATGCTGTTTTTGCAGGATCTAAAATATGTCAATTCAGAAGCAAGAAGGAAAATGCATCACAAATATATTACTATGGAGCAGAGTAACTTTAGCTACAAGATGCTTTTGTCTGCAAAGCACAAAGATTTTGCCATAAATGTCCGAGTTAGGTAGGTTATAAACGGTACCGATGCTGTCAGAGAGCAAGCATGAAATGTTGATGTGATAACGTCTGATACTTAAGTGGCATTTACTGACTTTTTACAGCATTTCATAAGTTTATAAAACTTCAAAAATTAGCGAAAATGCTTGAGGTAAGCACTAGTGTAATATTTATTTCAGTTTTTATACATAGGCTGATCATCATATTTAATAAAGTATAATACAAATGAGAAGGCCCAGGACTAAGATACTTTAAAAGGGGGATTTAAAAAAAAAATAGTATCAGACTCATTCTTAGTTTTTAATAGTTACTATCTCTTTTAATTTGATTTTCCCTTTTGTAAGTTCCTGTCTGTCTCTCTTCCTTCAGAATATTCTGCCCCTGCCCCGAAAAGGAGGAATATAATGGCTACAATTAGCTTCTGTTTACTGGAGCAAAATTATTTTTTCACAAACTGAAATATATGCATTAATTTGCTAGACTTCCAGCTATTTTTACCTATGTTATTTCTGAGAAATGGATAGCGATGTCCATTTTAATGCAGCCTACTACAGCGCAGCAGCTGTAATCTAGCATTTTTCTCTTTGGTATTCAGATATACAGAACTGTCAGTCTGTTTGCTTTTAAGTACCTGAAAGCTGAATCGGAAAAAAATATTTTAGATACAATAAGTTTGGCTTTTCAATCTGTACTTCCTTTTGAGTTTTCTAAGTAAATGCTACATAGACTGATTATCAGAAAAATCGAGGCTTACATAATCAAGCCATACATTTTTCTACTGCCTCCCTTCCCCCACTCAGCTTTCATTTTCCTCTGAAAAATGAAAAATTTTGAATACAAAATTACTGTGGAATATTGATTATATGCACATTTTCATGAGACTGCGTAGCTAAGGTATTTGTATGTATTTAGTAAAAGAAAGCAATAAACAAGATATTAAAACCTTGAGATGGCTAAACTTTACAATTATAGTAATTGTTAAATGCAACATTGTACCTAGCTGTGTAGCACTGAGTCTTTTTTCTTTGCATGGGGAATCAGAGTACTTCTATGTATTCCTTATTCAGAATAAGAAAAATAAAAACGTCGTACCCCATTTTTTTACTCGTCATAAAGCTGATGCTCCTTCGTAAGGGAGTTGATTTTAATACCCGTCTTTCAGAGGATGAGCAGTGATTGTTGTTGACAAAATATATAGCAAATGAATTGAAACTCTGTCCTGCTACAAAATTGCAAATTGAATTAATTACAAAGAATAATATTAAAATTTTATCTAAATATGTTAACATGAACTCTTACCCATAGGTGGCAGTCAGCTTTCACTGTAGCAGGGATGACAAACTTTAGGTTCATGGTATTCATACTTAAGCTAGAATAATACTGATGGAATATGTGTATGTGCGTGTACATGAGTATATACATGTCTGCGTGTTGGGAGGTTAAATTTACCCTAAAATAAATTAGTAATTAGGAGGATTCTGTATTGCTATATATAAGCAAAATAAATTCTCATATTCTGGAGAAAAGATTCAGGTATTAGTTTTTAAAACCACACAAACAGTGTGGTTTCAGTCCATTGCTGATGCTCATCTAAAATAAATAGTGATAATTCAGAAACATAGAGATGCCCCTAGAAATTGAGCAGAAAGGCAAGTGTCTTGCCAGTCTTAGAGAACATGACCCCATACAGCCCCCAATCCTCCAAACTACATTTCTGTTTCATCACCCATTATCTGTAAATCACAGAAGCGCTGCAATGATGACACTCTGCCCTGGAAATCCCAGCAATAAGCTCCCTTAAGGGTTGAGCAAATACAGAAAAGGTGCTCGGGATGAGGGTGTCCTTTCAGACGTGGGGAACGAGCAAAACCTGTGGTCTGGGGTTCTCTGTCTCTTTGCAGAGCTGGCACTGACACCCGTGGCAGCGCTGCGCAAGGGGAGGACGCTGCCTGTGAGAGCAGAGATCCACTCAATTTTGCTCTCAGCTTTTTCAGGGCTTTATGAGGTTTATGGGGATTTCTTTTTGCAGTATCGCTAAGGAGGCACTTGGGACCCCACCAAAACTGGAGGGGATAGTAGGAGCTAATAAGGGCAAATCATCTCAGTGTAAAACAAACAGAACTTGTGAAACTACGTATGTGACATATGAAAACGATAGAGCTGTTATGAGAAAAGAAGACTGAAAACTGAAATTCATGAGTAGGTAAAGTCAGATTCTTTTTACTATTACAACTACACTGGGACTCCTTTCAGTTAAGATGGATACCATATTGTGTCAAGGTATGTACACATCTAGCAGAGGTCAAGAATTTTACAAAATGCAAAACTGGAAATATACCCAATTAGGTGTTGCTACTACAATGTGATGCAAGATTAAGAGCTCAGAATGGTGCAGTATTATTAAAACAGAAGGCCTAATTCTCCTTATGCAAGAGTCACAGCAACACACATCATTGTATAAGCTGAAGCAGTCAGTATGATTTCATAGTTAAACAGGGTATTTCCACATACATGCAACCACGATGTGACTAATTAGATACTTGCATATGCACAGACCCATTTGTTCCCCGACTGTAATAATCAGGAAGATTGCACTCCACGCTAATTTACACTCTTGTGTAACACTACTGAACACAAGATAGCAGGTGGTGATAAACTGGCCAGTGGCAAATGTGTAAATTTGATACACATTTTGAAAATCAAAGCTTTCATACTCAACTCTGACTTTGATGCAGGCAAGACTGGAGAAGACCTCCCGGCCCTAGGGCCCGATCCCAGCTGTCGCAGGCAGCCATGTCGCGCTGTTCAACTTACTTGCAGGGATACCAGACTCCATCTTGAAGCTACCCTTGTCATGAGGTTGCTCCTCATTTTCTGTTCCTCTAAATGGTCAAAGACAACGTGTATTCAGCACCAGCTGACCCTCTCATGTTCGTGAGGTCTTTAGCTTCAGTTTAAAGAGCATTTCTCTCTCCTCTGTAAAGTCCCTTCCAATCTGTCACCTCTTGAGCTTTGCCGCCAATGCCGAAACCTGCTCAGCCTCAGTTCTAGCAAAGCAGCTGTGCTGTACCTGTCGTAGAGGAGTATGCCTTTCCCCTGCCATTCTTCTAACCCTTCTTTGCACTTTTTCCACTTTTAATAAATCTCTCTTAACGTGCAGGGTTAGAAATGGACACAGTACTCCAGATGTGATGTCATCAGGGCCTTTCAGGATGGCATTAATCCTTCCTATCCCTGCTAGATACGTAGCAACTAGTATTTTGATGTTTTTTAACTTGTTTATTCAGACCTACATGCTATCAACATCTCACAGGCCTTGAGGACTGACCAAAACACCCAACTTACCCTCTTTTATGGATGCTGATAGCAAAAGTTCTTATTATTTGTTCCTACTTTATGACCTTGAACTTTGCACTACTGTAAAGGTATTGTGTGACAAGGGTGTCAAAAGGCTGTTTATAAGAAGAGTGTCATCAGTTTCATCCAAGCCATGGGCTTCCTGTGAATTTTCTGGCATGTCCAGATTTGTTCAGGAATGGCTACACTTTGCACGACTATAGACGTGAGCTGGCACATGCACATGATATGGCACAGGGCTCTACAGGTGAGCTAGCTTGGCTCATGACACAAAGTTCTCTCTAGTATTATGTTACCTTGGGCACGTTGCGGTATGTTATTTCAGGTCACCCTTCAGAAAGTCGTACAGCACTTCTGACTCTGTGTCCTGCATGGGCTTCACTTGACAGCTCTGGGAGCAAGAGACCAAATTCTGAAATATTTTTCCAGGATCGACAGAGGAGATGGACTGAGTGTCACGTTATATTGTTTCTATTGATCTCGTAGGTTAATCTCTAGTTTACAGGTTATGCCTGCGAGACTGAAGGGAGAGTGGAATGTATGAGGGTCGTGTGGCACTCTTGAATAACATATGAAAATAAGAATTATTTTTTTAATAGAAAAATCTGGAGGATTTGGGGGTTGTGTTTCTGGAAATTAAGTAACATTATGACTGTCTCTAAACAAGCAAAAATCTATTTTTCTTTCTTCTGTTTGTCTTCCCTTGGAACTTTCTGTATGAAATTTGTGTTGTGGCATTTTTATATAGCAATTTTATTTGATATATTTTACTTCTGTGCCTGTGGGACAGCACACCACTCACAGAGATGGTGATGAAACATGGATTTTCTTGGAGTCTTTAGGGTGTAGCTGAGAAGACCATAGACATAAGAGCCTCTAAATCCTGCAAATTACTACTCCAAGACTTTCACACTTCACTTCTAGTCCAGCCAAGGCTGGTCATATCTTAGAGGTTTTATAAAGTCTTAAAAAGAAACTAAACATAGCTAAACAATTTGGTTAAAGTTGCTACAAGTTAAAAGGCATCCTTTTAAAACCTGAAGTTATACACAAATGAAGAAAACAGAAAAGAACATCTATCTGGCAGGTTATACCTGTAAAAACACTATTAAGTGTTTAAAAAAAATGAGTTTGAGGGGAAACTCGCTGTCTCACATATCACTCATTTTTAGGCTCTATAGAAAGTTAAAGGTAACTACAGACATTAGGCCTGATGACCAAGACAGGTGACCTAGTTAGAGAAT
>NW_010318305.1:7130-13633 GCF_000700745.2 Antrostomus carolinensis | reverse complement strand
GAAAGAAACAGGCAGGTTTTGTGAAGGGAAGCAATGCCTTGCAAGTCCCTCTGTACAGGGAGAGGAAATCTGGTTGATACACCTACAAGGAACTGAAAAAAGGCATTTGACGTCTTTTACCAAAGGCTCTCGAAGAAATTAAGCTGCATGGGTGAAGAGGCAGCTTTTCACATGGACAAATAACACACAAGAAGATGGGAAGCTGAGTGACTGAGCAACAAACCAGCAGATGAGCCTCAGCTGGCTGTCACCCCTCCGGAGCAGTGTCGTGGGGCTGTAATAGTCACTTCCACGAAAACATCAGTGTGCTTGGCAGTGGCTCAAAAAGCAAGCAAAATGTTAGGAATTGCTAAGAAAGGGACAGGGAACAAAATAATACTAAAAAAATAGTCCATTATTATGGTACTGTGTAAAACTTTTCTACCCCTTCCCAAATCTTGCATGTTTCTTTGGCCTGGCTGCCTTGAACATAAATGCATAGCAACGCACGTGTTTAAAAAACATTGCAAAATCAAAGCTAGAAAGCCAGTATTAGATAAATAAACAAAACCCACTGTACTAAAAGAAAACAACAGTTTGCTTCACAGGCTTTTCCTCCACCTTCAGAAAGGCCAGGCAGAAGGGTAAGAGGGTAGCAGTGGCACGGCTGGAAACATGCTAAGGAGTGATGACAATGAGTATGTAGAATAGTCTGATTATATGTTGACCCTGATTTGCACCTCTCTTCCCCTATTTTATCCTCCTAGATCAAATCTATTAATAATGGTAAGGCAGTTGTTACAATGCCATGCTAAAAAGCTAAAAATTAATAGTAAGCAGGCAAGAGCATTATGGCCAGGACTGTAACACACACAAAACACTGGGCAAAGGAGATGTGACGGCAGACTCTGTTGACGTAGTTTCCTAGAGGAGTTAACCAGGAGTACCTCAGAGATCAGGGTTATTTAATATTTTCGTTAATGACCCTGCACCAACAATACAACTTGTGTATTAACTGCACTGGTGAAATCTGCTAACAAGGCAATAGCTGGGAGTTTCTGTCGATACAGAAGACTAAAGTGGTACAGTAGAAGGGAACAGCTCTGCCCACTGCCTTAAAAGCAGGTAAAAATGTAATTTAAAAACATACATGCACGCTAAGGAACTAGTAGGAGTTTTAACTCCCTCTGCTCCGCCCTGGTGAGACCCCACCTCTCCAAGACAGACATGAGGGTCTGCAAAGGTCACGGGATGATCCCATGGGACACTGGAGTGATGCCACTAGGAAAGAAGCAAAATCAGGTGTAGAATATAGCAAGTGCATATGAGGGATTTCCAGTATCAGTACCACTTTCCAGCCCAAATAGCATCTGTGATATCATTGGTGATTCGTGTTACCTGTGGTCGGGAAACATGACCACATGCAGAAAGCTACTCAGGACAAGATGGAATCACAGAATCACAGAATGGTAGGGGTTAGAAGGGACCTCTGGAGACCATCTAGTCCAGCCAAAGCAGGTTCAACCAGAGCCAGCTGCACAGGATCATGTCCAGATGGGTTTTGAACATCTCCAGAGAAGGAGATTCCACAACCTCTCTGGGCAGCCCATCCCAATGCTCTGTCACCCTCAAATTAAGGAAATTTTTCCTCATCTTCAGATGGAACTTCCTGTGTTCCAGTTTGTGCCCATTGCCCCTTGTCCTGTCACTGAGCACCATGAAAAGAGTCTGGCCCCATCCTCTCACACCCAGCATTTAGATATTTATAAGCATTGATAAGATCCCCTCTCATCTTCTCCAGGCTAAACAGATCCATGTCTCTCAGCCTTTCCTCATAAGAGAGATGCTCCAGTCCCCTCATCATCTTTGTAGCCCTTGGAGCTTGTCTTGTGAGAACTGGTTAAAAAAGAGTTGTGTTCGTTAACCAAAGATGGAAAGGGAGAGGATGGTTTTTTGGAAGGGCTTTTGTTCTCTGACTCCCACAGCCTTCCCCATCCATGCTGCTCAGGGACATGTGGGAAGCAGAAAGCGAGGAGAAAGCAGGGCTAGACGCTCTCTTACCAGCTTCTCCGCGAGACATGGAGAGTGATGGCAGGACCTGGTGTTCAGCCAACGGGTCTGCCATATGTGTGATGGATGGTAACCTTTTCCACCACTGTAAGGCAGCAGCAAACATTTTTAAGCATAGTAATCAATTCTGTTCTCTAGCATCTAATTGAACATCAGTAAATATGTTATTAAGATGCTCAACAGTGTGCTCTTTTGCAATCAAGGCCAAGATGTAGCCAGATACTCATCTTAATCTCTCCAGACACATTTCTAATGAATTTTTACAGTGCCTAGAGGAAAGGTCCTTGGTCTGAAGTGGGACACCTGGGTGATAAAAGCAAATTATTATTAATAATATATTGTGTTTATGATGTCAGGTTGTCATCTAAAGACAGTGGTAAAACCTTGTAGCATAGGCTACTGCTAGAATCCTGTTAATAAAATTGCTGACTTTAAATCACTCCCAAAGCATAAGGTAGGATGTTCCTTTGTTGACAGTGCTTTCTCTTGAATATTTATATTTAACTCCCTATTTATGGTCTATCACAAAACCACCCAATACTGAGATAAACTGTATTTTGAGATAACTCCATTGTATTGCAATGTTTTTGTTATTATTTTGTCCTGTGAAGATAGGGATAAACTTCCTTTCTACTTACCAGAAATATGGCACAAGGTCAAGGCTCTATACCTATTGCAGAATGCAACTAGAGAAGAAAGATGTGCCTACTTAGGATTAGTATACTGTCTCTTTGACTACTCAGTCCTCTATGTCTTTGAGTAATCAGTCCACACATCTACAGTGGCAACTTTTTGATCTTCTGTTTTCTGCTGGGCTGGAGGAACTTTTATTGCAGTAAAATTTGTAAATTTTACTCAAAAAAATTGGAGCAAAAATGTCTGCTGAGTTCCACCATATATTAAAGCCAATCACAACAGTGTGTGCTACAGAAATGGATTCTGGTTCTCACTGAAATTCACATTTCTAGTCAACCTAATTTTGCTATGAAAGCATTTTGTTTACCTTTGGCCCATAGATTTTCTCATTCTTTTGGAACCATTGAAACAGGAAGGTTGGAATCCTGGCCCCATTGCAGTGCTGGAAAACATGCAGAGAACTACAATGAAATGAGAGTCCAGCGTGTTCAGAGCTCAAATGAAAGCTCTTTGGGTAGTGTAGTTGGCTTTTCAGCAGTCCTCTCAACATTTTATTTCAGAAAACTTACATAACCAATCTAGAAAAAAAAAAATCCACTTATCACCTTGTGCAGTGTAACCACAAAGGGTTTGAGTGACAATAAAAGACTGAATTATGAATTTTAGTGGTCTGCCTTTTCTTTTCAGTTCTACACAACTACCATTGTTAGTATGTATGAAAGCATACATACATTTTAGTTTGGGGGGTTGTGGCATCACTTCTGGAAAAACAATAGGTGCAACAGTTTTATGGACAATTATCTAATATTTCACAAACTCCAAATAGCTCCTGAATGGCAGACCTGAGTCAGAAGACATAAAAATTGACTGCATTAAGGTATTTATCAGGAAAGCCTGAAGCGACATATGATGGACTAATTTCCAGTAAATCATTGTTATCAGATCTGAAGTCAATTTTCCATGAATTAATTACTAAGGTCTTTGGACAATCTTTCTTGACCTATAGATTATTTTACTTTTTTTTTTAGGAGACAGCAGAATGTGAAACTTTTACTATTGTAGTAACATGGCAAAAAATTACAAGGATTCTGTTAAGCAACTGCAATCAAAGTGGTAATACGACAAGCCTATTTGAGCAGCTGACACCCAGCAAAGCAAATCTTCTGTACCATAAACCCATGCAGAGGTCAAATGCACAAAATCAGTTGTTGGACTGAAGCATATAGACCACCCAAGAAACTGGGATTCCTGTGGTGCATACCTATGCCGTGGTCCTTTTTCTTCCAAAGGGCTCTCAGAGAAGTTGTCCACTATCACCCAACAGCAGGATTCATGTCCCCTGAGCCCTGTCCCACCGACCAGAAGCAGGTGGAGTGCCTGGCCCTTTTGCTTGGTTGAAGGTTGGTGGGTGTGACATGACTTACCTTCAAACTGGGTGCGATGCAAGCTGAAAGAAAAATCCTCACAACGTCCTCGTTCTGTCAGGGAGCTTAATGAAACTCCCACTGCCAACTGCCAAAATCTGGAGGTCTGACTTGAAGGATGCCACTTTTTAACCTTGGGGCATGGCCATAGAGATAAAAGCAGGGCAGCAGAGTATAGTAATTTTCAGGATGTGTGGCATCATTATCCTCAGCCGCTGCGTAAGCCTGGTACAATAGCTCCTACCGCACCTTGTTTGAACTTGAACTATACCTTCTTTAGGGCAGAGAAACATTCTCAAAATTGCCTGAACATCATAGCATTTTTTAAAGGTATAATTTTCAGCTCTTCCACTGACTACTTTTTGGGCAAGTCAGTAGTTCGCTTTCCCTTGATTCATTTATCTACATCATAGGGATAACTGTATTTGCCTGCCAGAGCAAAATGCTGGAGGGTCCTGCAATTTCTGTAGTTTCAGATTGTGGTTTATCTTGATGGGGAACAGTATCTTCAGATTACAGATATATTCATTTCCTTCCTGGAGCAGGAGTCTTTCAGGAAATAAATCTAGATTCCTAATCAGGCAGGGAAATGAGGAAATGAGGGCAGCATAGTACATCCAAAATGAGACAAAATAATTGCCATTTTAATATAAGATACACATGTAAGTGCGTTGACTTTGCTTTTGGAAGGACAAAGAAATATGAAAAATGCTAATATTATTTGACTCAAATTATACAAAATTCTATTTTATATAAGAGTTAAACCAGTCCCACTGGGTACAGATAGGCAGGATTTAAGAAAAGGCCGAGGCCATGTAGAACCAGGACTCGTCTGCTGGACTTCACTCAAAAGATGATTCAGTGAAATCCTTTCCATTTCCAACAGCCTTTTCTGAAAACAGGTCTCAGCCCACATAGCCAGAGACCGAACTAACTGTGCCATCTTTCACACTCCCCCACACCTGCGTGATTCCTCAATTGCCAAATCCAATACATCGGCTAAATGAATTTTAAAAGAATAGCATAGCAGTAAGAATTACCTCCCAGACTAATCACGGTTGGTTGGAAATCCCAACAGATACATCCTTGTTTCCTCTTACTATTACTCCCCTTTTTAAAAAATATTCATCCAAGGCCATAGCTACTGCTAAAAGCTGTTAGTACAGATGCATTAACAAAAAAGTCTGGGTTCACCTCATCTGTCTTTAAACCTCCACAGCACACACCTCTTCTTCTCTAAATTTCCTGTGTATTTGTGAGAGAGAACTAAGTACCAGGTCATCTCAATCTGAACTAGAGGTCTGAAGTAGGTGATGGGAGTTGTGCTCCAGAAAGCACTTTTTTCCCATTGTGCTGGTTTTGGTTGGGACAGAGTTCAGTTTCTTCATAGTAGCTGGTACGGGGCTGTGTTTTGGATTTGTGCTGAAAACAGTGTTGATAACACAGTGGGGTTTTTGTTACTGCTGAGCAGCGCTTACACAGAGTCAAGGACTTTTCTGCTTCTCACCCAACACCACCAGCAAGGAGGCTGGGGGTGCACAAGAAGCTGGGAGGGGACACAGCTGGGACAGCTGATCCCAACTGACCAAAGGGATATCCCAGACCATATGACGTCATGCTGAGCATATAAAGCTGGTGGAAGAAGAAAGAGGGGGGGACAATCAGAGTGATGACGTTTGTCTTCCCAAGTAACCATTATGCATGATGGAGCTTGGCTTTCCTGGAAATAGCTGAACACCTGCCTGCCAATGGGGAGTAGTGAATTAATTCCTTGTTTGGCTTTGCTTTCCTCTCAACCTACGAGTCTTCTCACTTTTACCCTTCCGATTTTCTCCTCCATCCCACCAGCGGGGAGTGAGTGAGCGGCCGTGTGGGGCTTAGTTGCCGCCTGGGTTTAAACCACGACACAGACTAAAGGGAGACTACACAGTTTGTTTGGATCATAAGTGTTTTGATGTGATTTTTTTTCATTTGATGGTTAAATCCTGCCTCATTTGCACCTGTTCTTTCTCACTTAATAACAGTGGAGCTGCACAAGCATACTTAAAGACAAGTTGTGGTCCATTAGCTCAGTATGTTAATGAACTCTGTTTTTTTTTCTGTATTTTATGCCAAAAGCTGGGTGTGGGGACAAATACAAAAGAATCTTGTTCATCAGATTAGCCTTCTGCTCAGGGGTACAAGGAGACTTTCATTGGGTGCAGAACATATTCATTTGGTAGATTTTGTTTTGCATGTGATACAAGTATTTATTTTTCTGGATTCTCAAAATTTCTGGAGAAAAAAACCCAAAACGTTGCCACATAAATGCCTTTCCAGAAAACTAGTAAACAAACTGAAGAGCCAAGATCTCCAACTTGGCACCACTCATTTGACATCCGCTACTTCCCTACA
>NW_010318305.1:0-7120 GCF_000700745.2 Antrostomus carolinensis | reverse complement strand
AGGAGAGAACATAGCCTGGACCTGCTGTAGCTGTATCACTCCAGATAAAAAGCAAATGCAAGATTTCCACCAACCAGGGTTTTGTCCAAAAAGAATGTCTGCTTTCTGTACGTATTCTGGCAGCACCTGAGGGATGGGGCAAGTTTATTTCCCAGTGACACCTATGAAACATCCTTTAGGTGCAAGAAAACAGGGTAAGGCTGGAAGAAACAAGTAGAGGAAAGCAGTGAGTATTAACTACAAATGAACAGAACAGTCTTTAGGAGGATAATTTTCTCCTTTTAAATCTGGTGCCCGTATTAAAATTTCTCCCAGCAGCACGTGCATGACCGATACTTACTCAGCTGATAGCACAAAGCAACAGTAACCCTGGCACCAATGCCGAGGCAATATTTACAAAAGGATGAACTATTTTCGAACAATGTCTCCAATGTACTAAGCACAAACAGGCTTTTCTTCAACATCAGGCATGCATGTTGTCTCGTTCCAACGATTTTGTTCATGTACAAATGTATTCATTGTGGACAATGCAAGGAAAATGTCATTCTCTATTTATAACCCAGTTTCCCTTTGTCCTCTTTACAGTATCTTGGGGCAGTGATGCAGAGCAGAGTCTTGCTCTAAACTCATTCTATTTTCCTCCCCATCTTCTTCCGAAGCTCTTGCAGTCGCGGAGCCGCAGAGAGTTAAAAGGCTCCCTACAGCAGATTTGGTTTTTTGAGACACAAAGATCGGTCTCTCTCCCTCCACTTCCCAGCAGAGAAGATCTAAGTCCTGCCTCTTGCTCCATCACTCAGAGTACATAGTGGTCTTGGCAGCAGAGGATGTGATAGCAGCGTTTTGAGCCGTGTAAGTGGATGCACCTGGCACATGAGTGTGAATAGGCGATGTTAAGGCAATTCTCCCCCAGTAATGTATGAAACCGTCCACTTCATGAACAGCCTCTCTGTGATTAAAGCTGCCTTTTTGTGGACTTGGATAAGTTCCCCAGTATGGTCAAAACAGAATAATGGAGGACTTTGAAAGAAAGACCCTTGCATGGAAAATAATTAATCTAGCGGCAGAGGGACAGGGAAAAAGATTTAGTGACACTTGAAAACAAAAAACAAACCACCAAGTCCCAGGGCTAAACTAAAAGCATGGGTGCAGACTCACACTATGTTTTTGTCGTGGAATAAATAATCTGTCCTGAAAGCATCATTATTGGGCAGGTTGACCACCTTTTTGGGTAGGAATTAGAAACATTATCTTAAGTGACATTTCAGGGAAATGCTATTTTGTCTTTCAAGTATCATCTGATTTTCTCCAAGGTGGAAATTTCCACTGCTCTCAAGTGCGTCATTCCACTCCGATAAACTTCAGTTTATCGGTAGACTGATAAGGATCGTTTTGGTACATTTAAGCACATCTTAAAAAAATCAATTGATAAGACTTCTACAATTAAAATCACTTTGAATTGGAAGCTCAACCTTAAGCAGACTTTGTCTTTTAAAGATTTCTGCAATCTTCCAACTATGTGCATACAAAGAAAATATTCATGCATGCCTCAGATGCAGCAGCGAAATGAATATAACAAATTCCACATGTTCTAAGAAATTTAAAAACTCACATTTCTAAAGAAAGAATATGTGACTGTTTTCCAATGTGAGACTCGAGAGGCCTGTACATTCACTTGACTGGATCTCCCAGTAAAGAACATCCTTGATACACAGGATCCACATCCAATTCACTATCAAGCATCAAAACATTCACTGTTGCTTACAGACCTTGCAAAAGATCCACTCTTTTTTCCCAGATAAAATGTTTCAATCAGATTGAAGCAGTTTTGTTCTCTGAAAGAAAAGTTTGAGACTTAATGGATATTACTAAATGAAATTTTTTTTAACCACATAATGCATTTTACATAAAGGTTATATATAACACCAAATAAATGAACCCTTCTTGTAATTCATACTTCTAATAATGCATGATTTCTTATGCTTTAGCACATAAAAGATTAGATATCTTTAAAATTAGAGCAGTCAAACTTTTAGCACAGCATGAGATGAAGATAAGGATTATACAGTCACTGAAAACATCTTTCCTTCATCACCATCTTTCTCATCCTTAAGGAATTTTAAAATTGCAATTGAGCAATTCTTAACTACTGGACAAAAATAACTTCTATTAGCTGGAAAATATTTTAAGATTTTTCAACTTTAGGGCATAGAGATAAACTGTCATGTGAGGGCATGCCTTACCATTCCCATGAATTTAAGTTTGACAAGAGTTGGTAATTCTGACATTTGGAGAGATGATTAAATCCCCTGAATGACTGAAAGCTCTGTATAACCCTCAAGATTAAATGCAGATTAAATGATCATCTATTATGGATGTATGCTATATATGATTTCAACAGTTAGCTGGCAGCAATCATTCATTCCCATTTTTCATTAGTTTTTTAGAAAGTAGCATCTCCCAAAGTTAATACTGGCATTTCCAAATAAGGATAGTCTTGAAATTCAGATAATTTAGTTCTAATCTAGTTTGTTTGTTTTTTCTAAAAAAAAATTCCTAATGTTGCTTCATTATTATATTGAAAACACTGAAACAAAAAACTGATTAGTCAGATAATGAAAAATCTTTGGAAGTGTTTTAATATGATTTGAGTTTCTAGTGAGCAGAGGGAAAAATATGCTCTTTGCAGCAAAGTTTTTAAAACTGTTTTCTCAGTTTACAAAGAGCTTCACTATGTATGTGTCAATATAGAAGAACTTTTCTGCCAAAACGTATCATTTTATCTAAGGACAAGTCTGGGAAAATGCTAGTTATCAAGTCTTTCAATCAGATGATATATAATGAATGATTGCACCTAACGATATTGTACACTTTTGTTGGTTTTGCAGCAACCAGTATTGCTGTTTGTGATAGTTTAACTTAGCTGGCAGCCAAACAAGACACAGCCATTCGCAGTGCCCCCTTCTTTCTCCCCGCTCCACCACCCAGGGAATCAGGGAGAGAATTGAAGGGGTAAAGGTAAAGAGACTTGTAGGTTGTGATAAGAACAATTTAATAATTAGAGTAAAAATAAAATTAAAATAGTAATGATAATAATATATGAGTGATGCAGAATACAACTGCTCACCACCTGCTGATAATGATCCTGAAGGAGCAAAAAGGAACCCTGAAACCGAAATCACAATCCTGGAAAAGCGAGCCTGAGCGATTCCTGAGAGAATCCCCCCTGTTCTGGTCAGCCCTGGTTAATATAATAAACATGACGTAATATGGAATATCTTATTGGCATATCCAAATGTCAATTCTGGGTTTTACTAACTACTGCACTTTTCTTCCCCACTCCCCTGTTCCAGTCCTTTCTTCTTGGAAACTGCCCAAGCACAGTGTCCTTGTAGTTATCAACATTGTTCTCATAACAATCCTCACTGAAACCAAACCACAGGGCTTTCTAGCTACTAAGAAGAAAATTAACCCTATCCTTTCACATTTCTTAGCAACAAAAAAATTTAACTTCTGTTGTTGGAAGCTATGCTACTATTATTTTTACAATCTGCTCAATTTGTCTGCTTTTACATCTGACAATCCACCATAAGCAATTGAGAAACATTTTCTGCATAAGCTACATTAAGCCTCGTGGCAGTTATTGCTGTCTTGACTCATCCATTCAAAACCATTTCTCCACTTAATCCTGAGGCCTAAAGCTCTTTCTTTTCAGGCTGCATAACTTGCCTTGTGGAAGGCATATTACCACTATAGTCATCATCAGAATCCAGGTACAGATGTGACGTGATTGATTAAACATAGGCTCAGTATTAGGTTATAATCACTCTGGTTATTCCCACTCTCTGCTGGGTCAATACACCTCTGGATACTGTGCGAAACTTACAGACATTTTTGATTCTATTATAAAAGCATGTAGGTACCATTTTTAGGTACTAAAATGTTGAGTATGAGAAGACCCTAATTGCAGTTCTTCTAGTGTCACCTCCTCTAGCCTGGGCACCCATTTAAAATTTATCTTTTGATGTTTTGATGATGGTTCAGTCTGCAAAGCAACTGAGAATCTGTTGGGTTTAAAGGTACCATACGGATGTAATGCCTGAAATCAGAAGAAGGTTTGGGAAATAAGAGTGATTTCAGCAGCGATGGCTGATGTTCATCCTGCTGGGAGAGTGAATACTTAGCACTTTTCATAGTAACTGTGAGATCTTAGTTTTGCTCTGGACAGATTCAGTAATTTTCAAGTGATAGTGTCAGTTTAGCATCTGACCCAGTGCTTTGAACCTGGAGCCTTCCCTGTTATTTCTATTTTGGACAGGGTTCATCTACAGGTGTGGTGTTTTTAACTTGGCCAGCAGTTAAACACCACACAGCTGCTCGCTCACCCTGCCCCAAGTGGGAAATGGGGGAGAGAATCAGAAGGGTAAAAGTGCAAGAAATTGTGAGTTGAGATAAAAACAATTTAAAATTTAAATTAATTTTACATTTAAAAATAAAATTTAAATTAAATTAATAATGATAATAGTGGAATATGGAAATGAGTGATGCACAGTGCAATTGCTCACCACTCGCTGACCGATGCCCAGCCCGGAGCAGCAACAGTCCCAAACCCAAAAAAACACAATCCTGGAAGAGAGAGGGAGAGCCCCAGTGATCAGAGAAAAAAAAATCCAAGAGCTTTGCCGTAAACCCTCATTAACAGACTGAACGTGATGTTATGTGATATGGAATATCCCATTGGCATATCCAAATGCCAGTTTGGGTTTGCTAATTTACTACACTCCCTCCCCCCCCGAGTTTCTTCTGTACCTGCAGACTAGCAAAGCATGGGAAGTTGGAATGTCCTTCATCTTCCAGCAACAATTGAAAACATTAGTATGTTATCAACATTCTTCTTATATAACAAATCCCACACTGAAACCAAAACACAGCTACTCTAGCTAAGAAGAAAATTGATGCCATCCTAGTGAAACCAGGAGAACAGGTAACACAAATACCCCACACTTGGGAGACATGTTTGCCACATCCACCCTACACTGGCCATGGGCTATAGACAGGCACTTGGTCCTCTCACTGCCCTTCCAGGGCAGAGGAGCCTTCCCAGCCCAGGTGGCAGCAGGCAGCCAGCACAGCAAACCCAGTCCCATACCCAGCTGCCCTGTGCCCCTGCTGTCCCTGCCCACAGTTGAATAAATGGATGTTCTTTGTTCCCTGGCCTTCACAGAATTGAAGGCACATCCTACAGTTAGCTCTTATTTGCATTTCCTTGCAGCTCTAGTAGTCTGCCTTATGCACGTCGGCCACTGAGATATATAAGTGTATTACAAAAACTGGGCACTGTGAGAAGGAGGACATTTGAACTCTTGGAGAGGTGAAATATTTGATGCTGTGAAAGGTGTGTAAACCCCTGTAATACAAATTAAGTGGTTTTACTGGGGTAATGAAGTGAAAACATTTGTTATTTATTTCATAATCCAACTTGTAATTTTTTACTCTAAAGTTAGCAGATTACTTCAGATAACCGCAATGATTTTGCTAGAAAGAAATCTACTCTCTGGCTGGCTGTCTCTACAGATGAATGCTGCACGACTGGAACACAGGAGGTTCTGCTTAAACTTGAGAATAAATTTCTTTACTGTGAGGGTGATGGAGCACTGGAACAGGCTGCCCAGGGAGGTTGTGGAGTCTCCTTCTCTGGACACATTCAAGACCTGCCTGGACGCCTTCCTGTGTGATCTCATTTAAGTTCCTGCTCCAGCAGGGGGATTGGACTAGATGATCTTTCGAGGTCCCTTCTAATCCCTAACATTCTGTGATTCTGTGATTCTGTGATTCTGTGATTCTGTGATTCTGTGATTCTGTGATTCTGTGATTCTGTGATTCTGTGATTCTGTGATTCTGTGATTCTGTGATTCTGTGATTCTGTGATTCTGTGATTCTGTGATTCTGTGATTCTGTGATTCTGTGATTCTGTGATTCTGTGATTCTGTGATTCTGTGATTCTGTGAACTGAATTCTCCCTTCATAAATGGAAGGTTTTCACTATAAGTGTTGTTTGGGATCTGCGGTAGAGGATACATGACCCCAGCAAGGTCTGTGGCTAAGTAGGTCCTGGCCAAGCTGGATCTGTATGGGAGCTAGTTGCCTGCATGCCACAGTCTGACTGCTCAACAGCACTGCATCTTCTTGGGCTTTTATCAGCCTGATGCACATTCACAGACCTGGGCCAAAATGTCTCTCAGACACAGGGGAATCGAGAGATGGGGCCAGACATACCTCAGTCAAAGCATTTGAGAGCGTGCTTGTGGGGCTCAATAGAAGCATCATACCCTACTTCTGGTCTAGCTGAGGCTGAGTAGTATCACTGACCTTCTGCTCAGTCTTCAGGTGAATGCTCCCACTCCTTCCTGGCCAAATGTTTTAAGAAAATGCTGTGCCACTTTCAGGTTTTACCTGCATCTGAGAAGTTGATAAAAAACAGTGAGGTTTAGTTTTAATTTCAGTTTTAAGTGAAACCTTGAGGACCAGATAATTTTTAAGCAGTGATGAACAAGTAGCTAGAGGAGAGAATAAAATGCTGGTATGAATTTTGGCAGTTTATATTTTTCAGAAATTTGGCAGCTATCTTCAATATTACCATCTAGTGTGGGTCTAAGGGAGCTGATGGACCTCTTTCACCATGACTGAGATAGCCAAACATTGAAAAGAGGCTCACATGTCATCATGATTAGCAAGACCACTACCATGGATTTCCAGAGAGCAAACTTTAGCTTGTTCAGGACACTGAACCCCACAAAGGGGTCCAGGAAGCCTGGACATTCTTCAAGAAGGAAGTCTTAAAGGTGTAAGAGCAGACTGTCCCCATGTGCCGCAAGATGAACCATTGAGGAAGACAACTGGCCTGGCTGAACAGGGAGCTCTTGCTGGGACTCGGGAAAAAAAGGAGAGTTTACCATCTCTGGAAGTGGGGCAGGCAACTCAAGAAGAGTACAGGGATCTCGTTAGGTTATGCAGAGAGAAAATTAGAAAGGCAAAAGCCCAGCTAGAAGTCAGTCTGGCCACTGTTGTTAGAGATTTAAAAAGTGTTTTTACAAATATATTAACAACAAAAAGAGAGGCAAGG
>NW_010318304.1:27813-40347 GCF_000700745.2 Antrostomus carolinensis | reverse complement strand
TTGGTTGCCACAGACCCCGTCAGGCTGGCCCAGCCCTGGTGCGGGACCCGCTGTCTCCGTCCTGGGGACCCCCGGGATCACAGGGCTGCCTCAGCCTCCCCCGGTCCCTGGTTTGCAGTGACAATGACAAAAGTGATGCGGGTCGGTGTAGCTCTTGCACGCCGGGGTGACAAAATGACTCCTTTGTGCCTTTTTGAAGTTGAAGGGTTTTTTTCTTGATCATGCAACTTCTGAACTAAAACCCTGCAGGTTGTCTCCAGCCACTTGGGTAGGAGGATAAAAGCCGTGTTCTAGATTTTTATATGGTTTGCAAGAAAACGTGATTCTGAGGGGTTTTTGAAGTGCTCCGTTGGTCCCTACCCAAGATCTCTGCCATGCTCTTCCCTGACCATCGAGACAACCTCCTTTCCTGGCCAGGGCTGCTCTTGAGGGCTCTTCTTTGGGGTGGTCGCACCCAGAGCTGGTTGTGTGACAAGGAGCTCCCCTTCCATGAGCCCCGCTCTTGCAGGAAGCAGCTAACGAGCAGTTTCTGCAGGGATCCAGGTCCCAGCAGCCATTGGAAATCTACATGTGACTTATATAAATTAAAGTTTGTGTGAAATAACGGGTTGGGGACTCTTGTATTGGTCTCTGGGGTTGCCTGAGTTTTGAAGGAGTTACTTTCCTGTTATCCTTTCAAAAAATATGAGTAAGTGTTCTTATACCTGCTTAATTTTAATACCACAGGGAAACAATTAAACTCTTGTAAAACCTGTGCTGGCTTGAAAGTGCCAGATCAAAGCTCCTGGTTTAGGCTCGTCCTCAGTAATTCGTGTGGGTGAAAGCTCAGGGCTGAGGGCTTGGACAGAGGGGCTGCAGCTGCAGCCTGGGCTCTGCCAGGTGCTTCTTGGTGCTCCAGAATATGACTGTTCTCTATGGTAATGTGTTTTATAAATTGCATTAATGAAATTCCTGAGAGCGTGTGGGTGTGTGAAATGCTGAAAGATTCCCTGATTCTGCAGAAGTGGGCTGTTGGGAACCTGTGAACTTTGTTGAAAGCACTAGGTAGGTACACCGAGGAGTAAGATACGCGGTGTGCTTAGCTGGTAAGGGCAGCCTGGTGGCAGCTCCTACCACAGCTCATTATAGAACTCTCTCTTTTTTTTTTGATTTGGAAAAACCCAGCAGTGATGGAAGCTCTTTTTCTTCCACTCTTACCAAGTGGTGGAGCTGAAATGGTGGATCTTGGCTGACCCTCGCCATGGCAGTGCAGTTGGAGGTGGTGATACCATTCAGGTGGCACTGGGGACATTGGTTCCAGGTCTGGGGTCTGTGAAACAGCGGGCAAACGGCGGTCTGGAGCTACAGCCTGTTGTGTAATCGCTTTTATTCATCAGTCATAGAGAACAGTAGGAATCCTTCACGTATGACATGATTTTCAGGGTGACTTGTGATTGAGTTTAGCTGAATATAGACTTTTTTCCCCCATTTTTCTCTTGGCGTACACAAGTTTCATTCTGTTTTTAGTTCTACTCTCAGGACATCAGAACGGTGCCTCTGTCTGCTCTGCCCCAACGCCTGAACCACCTTGGACAGCTGTCAAACCAGCTTTGACAGAAGTTCTCAAAAATAGCAAGTTCTCTAGATTTTAATGAAAGTAGACCAGGAGAAGACAAGGAACTGTGAGAGGAAAAAAGAGCTTTTATTAGAAACTGGAGAATCCCCACTAGGAAGAGGTGCTGGCTCCATAAAGCTGGTCCCTGCAGGAGCTGGGCTGTCTGCCGTCCTCTTCATCTTTCTCCTGGCACGCGTACGGTATACAAACGCATGAGCTAAACTGCCATGTTGGCTGCGTGTTAACAGCATCTGTTCCTTTTTTATTATTATTTTATTAAATGAAGTTTCCCTTGTTAAATTCAGGTTCAAAATCTCCAAGCCTTGGAACGGTGCCTTTAAATAAATAAAGCCAGATCCTGTACTGACTTACCACCTTTCTCCTTCCTCTTTTTCCATGGGGTTTACGGTAGCGTTTCTATTGGGCTTTTCTTCAGAGCTGAACCTCCTTCCACTTCTACTTCAGCTCAGAAGTGGAGTCCAAAGCCACTGCAGTCCACGTGGTGACAGTGACCTGTGTTAGGTCCCGATGTGGGTCTTGCTTGGACCTACACTGGGGGTACGCTGCAAGGTTGTCTACAGGAGAAAAGGACAGTGGGTAGTGAGGAGAAAATTATTTCAGCCTGTAGTTTACTCTCTGAACCAACATATAAGAGAGCAATGAGCTATTAGGCCACGAATTGAATGATTTATTTTTTTAAAAATCATTTTAATTTTACTTTTCTGGTGAGGTGTATGTTGCCTCGCTCATCTTACACGTAAGGAGGTCTATGTTTCTCAATGGATGCAGTGCTTTTACTGGATTTTAGCCTAAATGCCCTTAGCATCATCTGAGGAAAAACCTTCTGAGCTATAATTAGACACTGGCTTTTGTGATTTTTGGGAGGGTATTAATGGGCTCCCAGTAAAACTTGGGCAATGAGCTATTACTCGAAGCCTTAAAGAGCCATCTTTCAGGGCCACGTAAACAAGAAGTGATTCTCATGTTGGTGCAGTGTCTGTGAAGGTGTTCCTCTGATCCTTGTGCAAAATGATGCTGTACCTCACAGGAGTGAGGAAGCAGGGATGGCTCCATGAAGGGGTTTGCTAGCTCGTGAGCCAAGTGCTCATATCTGGGTGACAGCAGCGCAGAGGTTTGTCCTGTTCATCCTGGTGACGAAGGGGTGTGTGTCACTGTCCTGCTGCTGCTGAGGAGAGCTAAGGAAGGTGCAGGTTCATTTGAGATCCAGCCCTACTTCTGCTGCCTTATGCAACATTTCTCAAACTACTCCCAGTGTAACTTTGAGCTCTTCTTGTTTTCAGACACGTGTCTCCCCCTCAGCTGTTGCTTGGGCCCAGCTAACTACCCCTGCCTGCTCAAAGCACCTCTGTGCCTCGGGATGGGGCACTGGAAACGGGATTTATTTATTACCTGCAGATGGAGACGCTCAGCCATCGGTCCAGCTGAGCTGATGCCAACAATAACTTGGGTTTAGTCTTTTTTGTTGTTGTAAAATGCAAAAGCTGCCTTCACAGAGCTGGGCTTCTCTCTTCTTCCTCCTTCTGCGGGTTCTTAGGGGTGCTCTTCAGGTCAGGAGATGCCAGGGTATGACATGTGGGTGCCACTGCTGGCAGGTGGGACCCGTCCGTGCAAGGGCTGGCTTTGCACCTACAGCATGCCCAGGGCTCTGGGGGGGGCTGCTTACATCCCACCCTGCTCTCTTGCAGGTGGAAATGGACAACCTCAGACACAAAGAGGGCTGCAGAGCCCGGTCCCTTCGTGGTGTAAGCTACAGCACGTGCTCTGAAACAATTAAGGACTTTTAATAAGAAATAGCACTGCCAGGAAGAGTGTTTGCCACAAGGTGGGATTAGGAAAGAAGAAGGATGTTGGTCTTTCTCACAAGAACTGCTAATTTAGAAATTGCCAGGTGAAAATGCCCGGAATCTAATTTAAACCGCTAGAAAATCACTCTAAAAGTGATTCCCTCCCTTCCAGTGGAAGGGAAGACAGTTGTGGTGACCTCTCTCCATCTGACCCGGGGGTTTGAAGGGGCGTTTGCTGCTGAAGTCTGCTCTCCTTCAACACGTGCCCTTTGTGTTGTGTAACTCAGGACTAAAAAGTCATTAAGAGCTTCCCATCAGGCACACTGAGCTACCAGCTGAGGGAAAGAAATTAAGTAACTGACTCTAACCTGGATTTAGGCTTTTGAGGGATTTAGCACTACTTTTTCTGCTTGTGTCCTTTAATTCAGATAAAACCTTTTCCAATCAGTGTAAACTTTGAAAGTTTCCAGTGTGCTTGCCTTCCTTGACTAATTTGAAGACAGTTAGATGAGGTGTCTCTTGGTAGCTGAGGAAGCAAATTCCAAGGCAGCCTTTGCTGTGTATTTATTGGAGAGAATGTGTCCTAGCAGGATGATGCTCTGCTCTAGAATGACCTGTGGTTGAGGTGGGGTGATTCTCTGACCCAGAGGGAAATACCATGGCATGCTGCAGGCTGCCCCAGCTTCCTTCAGAGCCTGAGCAGCAGACATCTAGAACATCTCTAACATGCCATGATTGAAACTTGAAATGGTTGTAAGCTTCAAGTTGTGTTTTGAGGCAGTGTCCACTGAAGTAAAAGCCTTCCCAGTTTTTCCTTTATCAAACTATATTGGCAAGGAAACAGTGTAAGCTTCGAGTTAAGGAGAAAGACCCCCCCAAAGTAAGTAATTTCTTTAAGCAGTAGAATTTTTTTCTGCACGAAGTTCTTGGTGACTTAGTGTGGTTGAGTTCACATTCTTCCTTGAAGATTCTCTGGTAAGGATGCTTCCATGGAATAGTTGCTTCTTTTCACAATTTTTTTAAAGAAAAAAAAAAAAACAGAAGAAATTTGTCCTTGTGTTTTCTAGACCTCTTTCAGATTTAGCTGAAATTGGCCAACCAATTTGAGTGTGACGGGGTCAGAGAGAACCATTGCTTTGTTCTGGAATGCAGTCAAAAGTTGTGGTTTTTTGAAAAATCATTTTAGCAGAGACATTTGTTCTCAATTTCTCCTTTTTATTCTCCCCAGGAGGTGATGTTAAGTGAAAGTTCAGGGTATGAGGCAGTGTGATGGGGGGAAAAACATTTTTCTTCTGACTTTGCACTGTCTTGTTTTGCTTGAGAGAAAGGCACATGTTCTTAATTATCATGGGGTGTGCTGGGGTTTGTGAGGAACTGTAAAATGGGAAAGCTGGAGTGACTGTAGTGGTGAACGGAGCATGTGACTTCTTATTTATGGAACGCTCTGCCTTCATTAGGGAACAAAAACACCAGTAAGCTAATTTGTACCAGGTTTGGTTTTGGGGTTGGGGATGTCGTGTTGGTGTAGCTGCTTGAGAGGGATGTGCTGTGTTAGTGCACAGCCCCGTTATCTTGTCAGTGCATCTCCTGGTCCTTGTTTTCATTTAGACATTCCTCTGCTAGTCTTTATCATATGAATCATAAATTAACACATGGGCAACCTTAGCAGGCTTTGCAGATAGTTAGTTAAGAGATCTGGCTTGAAGCCTGTGACGTGTCACTGTAAAAGGGAGATGGCTTTAAACTGAAAGAGGGGAGGTTTAGATGAGATATTAGGAAGAAGTTCTTCACTGTGAAGGTGGACAGACACTGGAACAGGTTGCCCAAGGAAGTTGTGGCTGCTCCTCCCTGGAAGTGTTGAAGGCCAGGTTGGATGAGGCTTTGAGCAACCTGGTCTAGTGGAAGGTGTCCCTGCTGCTGGCAGGGGGGTTGGAACTGGATGAGCTTTAAGGTCCCTTCCCACCCAAACCAGTCTATGATTCTATGTGTGATGTTTGCAGCCGGAGAATGCCGGAGGAGAGCTCAAGGATGGGCAGCACCACTATGAGGGAGCCGTCGTCATCCTCGACGCCGGAGCTCAGTACGGGAAGGTCATCGATCGCCGGGTGCGTGAGCTGTTCGTCCAGTCCGAGATCTTCCCTCTGGAGACGCCAGCCTTTGCCATCAGAGAACAAGGGTTTCGGTAGGTCCTTTCCTGCGACGCCTCTGCCCCGCTGTTCTGCTTGTTCTCTCCGTTCTAACGGTACCTTGTACGGATGGTGGCAGCAGTGGTAATTATTTGGGTTTCTATATGCAATAGCTTTCGTTGTAATGATGTTAATGATTTCATCTTTAGCTTATCCACAGAAACACCTGAGTTTTCCTGGGGAAACTTGTGCAGCGGTGGAAATTTTGTATATTTGCTTCTTAATGTCATTTTAGTCGTTTTCATTTGCAAGTGTAATTTAAGAGGTTGTGTGTTAAATACATACAACAAAATTTAGATGGTCTTGATTTTGTATATTTGCTTCTTAATGTCATTTTAATCGTTTCCATTTGCAAGTGTAATTTAAGAGGTTGTGTTAAATACATACCTGCAAAAATTTAGATGGTCTTATTGTTTTACCTGTTAAACTAGGGTAGCTATTAATCAGGAAAACAAGTTTTGTGATTTTCTAAAAATTCTTTTCTTAGGTTAATTAAAAAAACCCCACACCTAACTTGAAGATATGATGGTAAATCATGCCAAACTTATTCTGGAAAGCAACTAAAAAAACCTAACTGAATTTACCACTCATTGTTTGCAGCAAGAAAAGGTCTCACAACTATTTAGTATTTTATAATTTCTTTTTCTTGTTTTATTAGGCTTACCAGGGTATGCCTCTCTTCTGTGTGGGGAAAATAAATACCCTGAAGTTTACAAATCATCAAAGACCTTACTTGTCAGTTGGGTACAAAGCCAGAAAAACACTTCACATGTGCTTCTTGGTTGTGCTCGACAGCAGATAAAACAGTGCTTTGTTGCAGAATTGCATTTTTCTAATCAAGGATAATTAGTGAACCAGTAAACAGTATATTTTAGTGAGTCAAATAGGAACTTATTGATCTCTTCTGAAGGGACAGAGAACAGAAAACCTGGGGTCTGCTGTATCTATCAGGGAGCTGTTGTGTGAAGAATTTCTCTTTCAGCACTCTTCTGAAAAATACCTTCTCTTGTCCGATCTTGTTAATAATTTCCAACAGTCAAGTCTTTAAAAGATGGACATACCTAATTACTGGTTTAAAAAGAATTCCTGCGTCTCCTGTGTGGTGGATTTGAGGTGCAGGTCATAGCACTAATGGTGTTTTGTCTCAGACCTGCACTGTATTGATGCGGGTTTGTAGTGGGAAGACCTTTTCCCCCTTTTTTTTGACAGTTGAGGTTTCTTCAGAGTCTCATGATTAGACCTGTTGGACTTGTCATTCCCAGTAACTGCTCTCTAAAATGTGGTGAAACCGCTTCATTCAAAAGGTCACTTCTCAAGGTGAAGGTAGTGTTCCAGGTTATCAGTTACCCAGCTTGGTCAATAAGCTTTGTGTCCACAGTCTCCGTCAATTGTTTGCGTTCAGGAAAGCTCAACAAACACTGACGCCAGCCTTGGGTGCCTTTATTCAGTGACCACTGTAAAAATGAGCTTGTGGTTTTACTGAAAGTTTTTGTTACATATCCCGCCTGTCATGGGAATAGTCAGGTTTCCATGTTGCAGCTCATGTGCTGAACGGGCCGAGGAGCTGCGCTTCGCTCTGCGCTGAGGTCTGAGATGGGCAGCAAGGTCGAATGTTTTGCTAAATTGTATTTACATGTTATCTTTAAAAAGCCAGCTCCACAATTTTCATAGTTTCAGAACAATCTCTAGTGACAGGTTTCATCTAAATGTGGCATAAACATTAGCAGTTTGCACAAGATCCCGGTCCTGGTCCGAGGAGATGCCGCAGCCGGGGGCTCTGCCGGCATTAGTCTGACTTCTGGCTCTGGCGCCGTGCTGAGGTTGGGGTATCAATGCCTGCATTTTGCTCTTGGTGTTTTGACGTGGTTCCTGATGAGCCTTTAATCCATTGCAAATAGGCTTTCTAAAGCTGGGTCAGCTTGTTTTGGAAGTGGTTTAAGGTAAACCAGAAATATTCATACCAACACAGAAGGTATGTAAGAAATTACGAGGTGTTGCAGTAAAACTTTCAAAATCTGCATCCCATACTAGCTTTAATTTCTCCTGGACAGTTGAGAAGATGTAGGTTCCTTTCTCACCCTCGGTTTATAATTTTATTTTTTCTTTAATATTTGGGCAGATTGGGTAACCTTTCTGTGTTCTGTGCAATTTTAATTGGTATGGAAAAAGCACAGATTTGAAGCCTCTACCTTTTGAATAGCACAGTGTATAACTATTGAATTCTCATACACATGTTCATTTTGTAGGTGTGGCTGTATTGCCTTTAATATTAAATAGTGTTCTGTACACACGGCATTTAAGCAAATGCTTCTGTATGTGGAGATATCAGAAGCAGTTATACAGAATCCCAGAATTTCCTGGATTGGAAAAGCCCTTTAAACTCATGGAGTCCAACCATGAACCCAACACTGACAAGTCCCCTATGACTAACCCATGTCCCTCAGCACTGTGTCTACACGACTCTTCAATCCCTCCAGGGATGGGGACTCCACCACTGCCCTGGGCAACCCCTTCCAATGCCTCAGAACCCTTTCAGCAAAGAAATTCTTCCTCACATCCCATCTCAACTGCCCTGGCCACAACTGGAGCCCATTTCCTCTTGTCCTGTCCCTCGGTCCTTGGTTGAACAGACCCACCCCCACCTCTCTCCACCCTCCTCCAAGGGACTTGCACAGAGCCACAAGGTCTCCCCTCAGCCTCCTTTTCTCCAGGCTCAACACCCCCAGTTCCCTCAGCCACGAACTCAGCACACTTGTGCTCCAGACCCTTCCCCAGCTCTGTTCCCTTCGCTGGACACGCTCCAGCACCTCCATGTCCTTCTTGGACTCAGGGGCCCAACACTGAACCCAGCACTCGAGCTGTGGCCTCACCAGTGATTCCCAGTACAGGGAGAAGAGAACTTCCCTGCTCCTACTGGCCACACTAGTGCTGATCCAGGCCAGGCATTAAGAGTTTAAGGGTGGTGTTCACTGCCAGGGCTCGTTACTGCACCATTATTTCTGCCAGTGGTACAGATGTTGTAAGCGTGCTGCCCATTGCTGCTGCTTGAAAACAGAAATATTCTATTTTGTCAGTGCTTGCATGACAAATGCTCTAAATAACACTGGAAGAAAGCTTTCTGAGATGGATTTAATCCCATGCGTGCAGCTTCTCTCTCGTCCCATTTTTCACTTCTTGGTCTGAATAACAGATTTGATGTTCTCTGTGAAATAAACAGTGCACAAGTCCAAGGTCTGGTACACCCATGTTTGATCCTGGGCTGAGGCCAAAAAGCATTGCGCAGCCACCTGGTACTCCTGCAGCTCAGGATCTTGCAAATCATCGTGGTTTGCAAAGGTCTCTCTCTCCCTTTAAAATGATTTGATTTTCTGTTACAGTGTGAAGTATTAACTTCATAACTGCTTGCATGTATTGGGCTATTAATTCACAGCCTGGGGCTAATGCCATCTCACTTTGTCATCAGGGTGGATTAAGGGACATTTTCTCAGCAGCTCCAGAAGTTTGGGATTTAGTTTCCTGAATGCAGCTCCCCTCCAGATGGCACCGACATCAGGAAGTGTGTCTGTCTTGATGCTAATGCTCTGCGTTTGATCCTCGTCATCTCGCTTCTCTCGTAGTTGTCACTTGGCCATGAGGAATTTAAAATACAGTCACTTTTTAAATGGTTTGTATTTGACTTGGTTTAAACTGCTGAAATACTTCTCTGGCAAGCTGGTGGTTTTGACAGCTGTAGCATAGCAAAGTTAAGCTATACATTAGGGTGTCTATAAAAAATTATACTAGAATATATAGTGTTCTGAGAGTGCTAAGAGACAATGTCGATGTTTAAAGCAAATAAAGAGATTTTAAGGTAAAGGACATATTAAAGTTACTGTTTTCTTTATCTTTTGTCTGCAGAGCTATCATTATATCTGGAGGACCAAACTCTGTGTATGCAGAAGATGCACCATGGTTCGACCCTGCGATATTTACAATAGGAAAACCAGTTCTTGGAATCTGCTATGGCATGCAGGTGCTGTTGAGAGATATGTTTGTCTACAGCTGTCTGCAGGCCTCGTTTCTGATCCTAGCTGGAGATGAGCTGCTAAAGGACCTGCTTTTCAAATACAAGCAGTATGCTGCACGTGCAAAAGATACTTTTAAAGTACTAATAAGCAAACTGAGCAGACTGTGTATTTTTCTCTTGGCTCTGCCATATCAAGGGCATAAATGTTTTTTCTTTGCCTAACTGCCATGAATTGAGTTCCACACGGCCTTTTTTTTGTCAGAATAAAAATAACCTGGCAGTCATTAACTAATTCTGTCTAGTTGGTATTGGAAAATGTGCCCCTCATGTAAAAAATTGAAATAGTTGTTCCCTTTGGTTTTCAAGTGTGGCACTACTAGTGTAGTTCTTAAGGGTGCTTTAAACCCTCCCTCCCACAAAATACTGATTTACCTGAGGACTGCCTGCGGATCCTGCAGTGATCTAGTAGATCCACCCTGAGTGAAGAAACAAAGTTCCAAGGAGGGGTGGATTAGGTGCATGACTTCTGCTTGTGCATCTTGTTTTTTTCCAGGGTCAGTGATTTACTTGGCCTTCAGAAATGCTGAATAATGGCTGGAAAAACTCCTTTAGAAAGGCTGGGAATTACGGAAACAATGTTGGCACTCCCTGTTCTGGGGAAAAATGTGTGTCATATTAAAATGTGCCTTAAAATGACAAGCAAATTGAAAGCCATGTTAGGTAGCCTGAAGCAGGGGAGTTCCTTAAGGCTGACTTTATGGAAATGAATCAAGTGTATTTATTAACACACTACTACTTCATTACAGAAGACTGAAATCAGTCAAGCGCAGTAAGTGTAGTGTCAAACTAGGTCTGAAATGAAGTCTTAAATCTCTGAAAATTAAAGTCGTTGTAGGGTGAAACTCTCAAAATACTCTTTTAAGTTACCAGTTATATTTGCAAGGAGAAAAAAAACCCAAAATCTTTATTTTGAGATTTCTGAAATATAAAATGCAGATATCCAACTCCAAATGACAAGGTGAGGTTTTAGAAAGAAAAAACCTGATTGAGAATTGTACTGCTCTAATATAGCAAGGATTATTAAGAGTCGCAAAAATAACACTAAGGGAATAGACTCAAGTTTTTTTGTTCTCTGGAGCCAAGAAGCCAGATTTTGAGAAGTTTAAGCCTTTGACTAAAGGATAGATAAATCAGATTTTTATTCAGCAGCTTAACTGTTTTTATGATCATTACCCTCAGATACTCAGGTGGTTTGCAGAGCAGCTGTTTGGAAGTGCAAGTGGATGTACACCATTGAATATGCTTTATTTTTTGAATCTCTGCATGCTGTCTGCTGTTGTGGATTTCTGCTGCTTGCTGTGTGTGGCAGTGATCCCCAGCTATGCTGGCAGAAGGGGACGAGCCCAGTACAGAGCAACAATTGATTTTAAAGACAATTCTTATCACTTTGCAAAGTGATATGTTAGATGAGTATAATCCTGAAAGACTAGATTGAGGTGTATTGGAGGGCCAGGGCTGTTGTCAGTCGTAGGCAGAGCGAGGTATATAGTGCTACTAGATGGTGTGGTCCTTTTTCATGTCATATCTTTGTTTTGACAGATGATGAATAAGGTGTTTGGAGGGACAGTGCACAAGAAGAGTGTTAGAGAAGATGGAGTGTTCAGCATTACCCTGGATAACACGTGTTCGCTGTTCAGGTACATAGACATTTTCAGTTATCAAAACAGTATTGGAAATACCAGTCTGGAAATTGGTGGCTGGATGAGGAGAAGCTTATTTTAAAGAAAATAGTGAAATTTCACCCATGATTATCTGATAATTTCTAATGAAACTTTTACAGCTGTATTCATGAGTAAGCACATTACTCATTTGAATAAATATTTAGACATAACTTCTCAATTGACTCTAGAAATGCAGGTAGATTTGCTTGGAATAATGTGTAAACCCCTTATTTCAAAGTAGAATGTCTTCATTGAGACACCATAAAATGTACCACAACATGAAAATCTCTGTGTTAAGCTCTTATATCCTTCTGCTGTGCAGTGCATCGCTCTTGTATTGGTTGGCACCCATGCAATTTTTGAAAGGTGAAAGAAAATCTGACACAGTTTGTTTTCTACCTTCCTTTAAAATTGCTTTGTGAGGTTTTATAAAACCAGAATTAGATTTCTTGGTAGTCTGTCAATGCCTCTCGAGTTCCTTGTAATAATTCTAACAGTTTACTCACACCCAGCATTCCAATTTTATTAACTTTGCCCTGTAGGGTTACTGCAGAACTTTATACCCTCCCTAAAGTCTGAGGTGCCCAAATTGTTCTGAAAACACTGTGTTTTGATCAAGAAAACTTAACTTAATTGAAATAAAAAGCAGGACTCCAAATACCCTGATTGATTCTAGATGGCTCTGTGTGTCAAAGAGGGAATACTTCAATATTGATGTGTTCATTAAAAAAAACCCACAAAAAAACCCACCAAAAGCCCCAAAACCAAACCAAAAAACCCCTTTCTGAATTAAAATAAATGACCTCTTGCATGAAGGATGCAAGAGGTCAAGAACTTACAGAACTTACCTGTACAAGAACTTATGCAGCCTCCAACGGAGGCATCTTGGAGTCAGAGATGACTGTTTCTGGGAGGGAAATTCTGCATATATTTCAAATTGACTTGGTCAATCGAGATGTTATTATATTGGGATCCCTAAAGGCTTCTCTTGGAAACACAGGTAGTTAGGTCTTTGTTGTTTTGGGGGTTTTTTTTTTAATTAATTCTAATTTTTAATCTTTGTTTAGGGGCCTTCAGAAGGAAGAGCTTGTGCTCCTCACTCACGGAGACAGTGTGGATAAAGTAGCTGATGGATTCAAAGTAGTTGCACAGTCTGGGAACATTATAGCAGGTATTTATTTTATACTGAAATTGTCCTTTGATAATGTTAATTAAGGGAAAG